>NW_007255621.1:1258033-1338116 GCF_000164805.1 Carlito syrichta
AAAAAAAAAAAGAAAAAAGAATTAGTATCCACCTCAGCTCTAAGACATTGATGGAAGGCCAGCCAAAGCTGAGAATGAGCCACCAAGCCACCGCAAGCTCTAACCTCTGAGTCTGAAAAGAGTCCCCAGTCAAAGAAAAGCCTTATAAGCCTGAAACATGGTAATTAGGCAGTTCAGTGGGACATTGAATTCATTCTCCCTGAGGCCTACAGCTTCCTTAGTAGAGCTGTGCCTATGCGTGGTGTCTGCCTGGGCTGCCGGAATCAGCTACAAGATGCAAAGTCCCCTGTGACCTGTCCTGGCCTAGCCTGTCCTGTCCTGTCCTAAAGTCACAGATCACACTCTTTAAAGGAGCACATACCAGATCCTCAACCAGCCCTCAACTCAAGACTTCCTTTTCCACCTCTGATGCCCAGAGCTTTCAATTTGTACCTATAACAGCATGTATCGCCTCTTACTAAGTATTATCTCTTTATGGACATACGTCTTTATTTGCCTAAACTGTGAAGTCCTGTAGGGAGAGGCTATGTCTAAATTTCTCTTTATGCCTTATTCCATGCGGGTGTTTGGTAAAATGATGGGGTCATTCATTATTTGATTGTTAGGTTGGCAGACAGGTTTCGGGCATGAGGAAAGAAAAGGATAGCTTATGGAGGGCACAAGCGCTTGAAGTCACTTTGAACTCATTGATTTTTGGTTTGGGGTGCATTGTCTTCTCTTCAGAACAGGCCATTCTGTCCTTATTTCTACTGTCCTGCGTCCTTTAAGTTTTGAGGCCGTTCTGCTGTTCTTGTTGGTGAGTCATTTTGGATTGTTGGATGAAGGCACATTCCATGAGATGCCCTGGGAAGGTTCCTAATGTGCAAATGCATGGTGACTACACACAAGGAGGTTATTATCTAAAGAGAGAAAGAATAGGCATTTGTATGCAATGCTGACAAGGAAACAGACCAAGATGTCACATCTCTATATGGTCACGTGTTTACACACTGGGAGGGTGAGAGAGGCAAGGAGCAAGAGCTGAGTTGCTGTCCATTTCCCAGGTGGGTGACGGTTGTCCAAATAAGTAGAAACACCCCTTCCAGGCAGGGAGGACAAATGAAACCTTGTCTGTTAGTTTCCTGTGCCGGCCTTCATTAAGTCATATGATAAGGATTAATATTGTTTGTTGAGTGTCAGCGACGTGCCAGACATACGACACCATCCCTTCCTGGGAGCTCTAGACAGATGCACAATTCAAACATAAAATGGATCATCTGACAAGGTGGCTCAGTCTCAGAGGTAAGCAGTTTCCGAGTTTTGCAGGTTGGTCGGATTGTTTATTTGTTCATTCTTCACCTATGTTTCCCTAAATCTTTGCCTGGCATTCTGGGAAGGAAGAAAAGGGTCTCCTCTGTGTTCTGTGCTGGGCATTCACTCTGAAGTTATGCTTCTAGAATGGCTGACAGCCTTGTTAGCCACCTCCTCCTTCCTACTAAAATATGTCAAAAGCAGAACCACTCTGTGGAGATCCTGCTTTTCAAACATTCTCACTGGTGCATTAAATAGATGAGTGATCACAGGTGCTGGGTGTGTTTATCCTCTTTTTGACTCGAATGACATTCGTTAGATTTCGCCTGAGGCATACCTGAAAGCTAGATTCACTTCAAATAAGCAGGGATAAAAAATGATAAAGTACAGAGGTGATTCCAGGCTTTACTTCTCCTCGTATGGCCCAGACTCATGGTTATGTGCTGCCCTTCCCGACCCACCCCCAGCAGGGTCCCCACTTTGAGATGCTTTCCCCACGAGTTCTGCTAAGTTAGGATTGTGGAATCACTCCAAACTAGTGAGAGAAGATGGTCGAGAAAAGCGAAATGCTGGCGTTTTATTGATAATGGAATTTATTTAGACACAATGTTACATGGAGAGAGGATGGGGGGGGTTGAAAAATGCCAAGATGCCTGGGATGCACTAAAATTAGCATATGGGATTATCATATTGTGTTCTATGTCTTAGGTACAGTTTGAATGTAGAAAAATTACTGCAGTCAACTTCAGTCATAATGCATGATCCGTGGCCTGTTTCTTCTTCCCTCTGCTTTTCCTTGGTTAGTTCATCTGCAGTATGTCCCTGTTATCATATGTTGTACAGGTACATGCGGTTCATAGGATATGGTTTCCTGAGCTACTTAACCTAAAAGGGATCCTGGGCTGGGACGGTGGCTCACATCTATAATCCTAGCACTCTGGGAGGCTGAAGAGAGAGAACTGCTTAAGCCCAGGGGTCAAGTCCACCCCGGGCCACACTGCAAGATCTCATCCGCACAAAAATTTTTTTTAAAAAATAACTGGGTGTGGTGGTGTGCGCGGTAGTCCCAGCTTATTTAGGAGGCTGTGGCAGGAGGATTGCCTGAGTCCAGGAAGTCTAGGCTGCAGTGAGCCGTGATCATGCCTCTGCACTCCACCCTAAGTGACAACTAAAAAAAAAAAAAAAAAAAACAGGGTTGGGGAGGGTCCTGGAGCGATAATGCTTACTGCCTGAGACCTTCTATAAGTATCTTGACCCAGAATCATTTTTTTCCTTTCCTCTTTTTTTTTTTTTTGAGTCGGAGTCTCACTCTGTCGCACTGACTAGAGTGCAGTGGCCGCTCCCGGCCACCGCAACCTCGACCTGCTGGGCTCCGGCGATCCTTCCACCTCAGCCTTCCGAGTAGGTGGAACTACAGGTGCGCGCTACCACGCCCAGATAATTTTTGACTTATTGTAGAGACGAGGTCTCGCCAAGTTGCTCAGGCGGGTCTCAAACACACGGGCTCAGGCAATCCACTCACCTCAGCCTCCCAAAGGCACGGGATTACAGGTTGAGCCACCGAGCCCGGCTTTTTCCTTTCCTCTTAAGTAAAAGGTGGCATTCCCAAAGCATGGCCAAATGCAAGGGGCATACTGAGTTTTAACTGAGTCCAAGAATGACAAAAGTTATTAGGCCACAAATATGCCCAGATTTACCCACAGCCTCTCTACTGCTTGCTCATTAAATAATTGTGTTGATTTAATTCTGAAAATGGAAGCAAAAATAATTAGTCTGGTTGCTCAATAAACTTTGTAAGGTGGCAGTACACCTCACCCTTGCCACTGTTCTCTTTGGGATCTGCAGGTGTCCATTATATCAATAAAGCCTGTGTCCTGGGTCCTCTCTGACCTGGAGCTTCTTGTTAAACATTAGGCCAAGGCAAGACTCCTGTGTTTAAAAAGGTGGCAGCATGGTGCGGTCAAAATACACATTTTCTGTGAATCAGAAGATCTGACCTTTGTCGCGTTGCTACTTTTTAGTTTTGACTAAAACCCTAAAGGCTTCAGTTTTCTTCTCTGTAAAATGTGGTGACAAACTCTGGCACATCCCAGAGCTGCCTCCCTGCTCAGACCTTCTATGACAAATCATGGTACCAGTTACACCCAACAGACACGTGGACCTGTTCTAGGCCAGGAAGAGAAGTAGCTATCCCGAGAAAAAGGACTCCTCCCAAAGAGAACTAACTCACCCTCAATGTGCGAGACAGCTCGAACCCGAAATCAGCTTCACAGATAAACAACCGAGACAAAACGATTTATCCAGAACAACTGAGAAATGGCAGGATACAACACCAATCCTTTCCTGAAGCAGCCCTTCTTCAGCCTTATTCATCTGCAATCTACTTTTTAAAAAAAACAAAATAGGGTAAACATTATACTTGTGAAAATGTCCAAATATCAGCAGGAAGTATACAAATCAGAATATAACATTCTGACAGCCTGCAGTCAAGCTAGACTGTGGAGTATTTTTAGCATCATGGGTATGTTTTTTCAAGTAATATACATGCTGTGTAGATGTCATGAACAGACCTCAAAAATCAGCAGGCTCCAAATGCCTCAGAGCATAAAGCCACCTGCACAAAAACAGTGTTTTAGTCTAAGTTTCTCTTATTCAGCTTAAAAGTTTGGCAGAGCAACCCTCCAATTTGTATATTTTTTTACTTCCTAAACTACATGCACACTCCAGGACCAGAAGAAGTTGTCTCCAGAATGTACCTTTGAAATGACCCCAATACAGGAATCGCTAGGGAAGCACAGCTATTCATGGGATCCCCAAGCAATTTTGCAAATCATGGCTGTGCCAGCACTTGCAATCAGGATGCGCTGTATATATCTGAACACATCCGGAATATTCAAGGCTAGAATTGTAAAGAAGCTCAGAGCCTCTCATTGGGAAGATGATAATGTAAAGGGAAACTTTCTAAATGCCAGTTTGCACCTATCACTGCCTATTGAAAAACCTCTAGCAGATCACTGTTATTTTCAAGTGACTGTCAAAACTCTGAAACCAGGAGCTGCCCAGTTTGCGGTTTCTCTGCCTCTCACGTTCTTTTCACATTTCCCCCTATAGAACTCTTCATTGCTGCCATACTTGTCTCATTTTCCTCTGCGTATGTCAAGCACCTCTTGATCCCTTACTTCCCTCTGAGAGCCAGCTCTTTCCAGCCAAGCTTGAGTCTCCCCTCACCTCCGGGCTCTGTCTACCCACTCCTGTTCATAACCATCAAGGCCCCTCCTCTCACTGTGTCCACTGGACTCTTAATACCTGAGAATTGTCATTTAATTCGTTCATACCATGCGCCTAGCCTCAGACTAAGCATTTCCATTCAGCATCCTTTTTATCATCACAGGAACCCAAAAGGGTTGATTTTATCCCTGTTTTGTAGCTGAGAAAACTGAGGCATACAGGAGGAGGACCAGTAACTTGCCAGAGGTTGCCAGCACTGATAAATGAACCTGGTTTTGAACTCAGATTTGAACTTGGCTATATGTGGGCTTCTTTTGCATAGCTTCCTTGCAACTTTAGTTTTAGAACACATATCTACACACACACACATATACACACACACAATTGACCCTTGAACAGCATGGGTTTTTTGAGCAGTGTAGGTCTGCTTGCTTATATGCAGATTCTTTTCAACCAAACGTGAATGGGAAGTACAGTATCTGTGGGACGTGAAACCTGTCCACAGAGTTCAGACTTTTTGTATCTGCAGGTTCCGCATGGCCAAATATGCGGAGATTTTGGCATTTGCAAGGGTCTTGGAACCAATCCCCGTTGGATAACAAGAAACGACTATATATGTACATTTATTCATTTAGAACACATGAAATGACTTTAGTCAAATTTAAACTTAAGGGCAGGGTGAGTCTGTTATATCTTTATATCTATGTGACTAGCAGAATGCCCAAAAGGTAGTTGTTGATTTGTCATTGGACAAATCTGTGCTAATGCCAACTTTGAGCAAAACTCTGAGTTGCATGCTGCAGAGACAGCACTGACACAGGAGACTTCTGCCCTGTAGAACCCATAAGACTTGAGAACAGATGAATGTTACAAAGTGAGCTAAACAAGATTCTTGGCAGAAGTTGGCAAACACTTTTTGTAAAGGACCAGATAGTAAATATTTTAGGCTTTGCCATCATAAATTCTCAATTGCAACTATGCAACTATAGTGTAGTGCAGAAACAATCACAGACAACACATAAACAAATGGTCCTTGCTATGTTCCAGAAAATTTATATATATGGACACTGAAAACTGAATTTTATAGACTGAACATGCATCACAAAATGTTATTCTTTTGATTTTATTCTCAATCGTTTAAAAGTGTAAAAATCATTCTTAGCTCATAGGTCTTACCAAAGAAGGCTGCATGCGGATTTGACCCCTATTCTATGGAATCATGTAACAATCAAGACCTTACTGAATTGGGTGTTTTGTTAACAATGGTGGCTCTATCTTAAGACAATATTGTGTAACCATTGTTGTTTTGCATTCATTTTGCCTCAAATTGCTGGTCTTCTGATCTTGGTGTTTGATTTAGCATGATGAGAGAAATTAGCAGCACTTTGTCAAAATTAACTGGGAGTTCATATTTTTCTATTTAATGCTTCTTATCGTTTTTACTGTTGTTTCTTCCAAGGCAATATCAAATGAATTAAAAAGCAGCAACTTATATTTAGCTGCTCCCAGCGTCCCCAAATCAGAGCACTTAATGCCACTTCAGTTCCCTCACTTGAAGGTAGTAATATGGAATGTTGCAGAAAAAGTAAATAGTATCTCCAATACTTGACTACACCTTAATGTTTGAATTGTGGAGATGAGGGCTTCAAACAACTGATTTTCACACCTTTCCCACAGGCAACATGCTGACTAACTCTACTTTTGCTTACTATCCAAAACTGAAGAGTGGCTAATTTGTTCAGTTTCAGCTCTTTTTCAGATCTTGTAGTATTAGACCATTCGATATGGATTATTTGAATAATCAGCTGAATTTTAGGGGATCTGTCTGCATAACTCAATAACTAGTTATGCCCAGAGATAAGGAGCCCATTCCCTTGCTATTGATCTCATTTCTAAATGTTAAAATATTGGGATGCATTTAATTGCTGACACAATGCTACTTACAGCTCATGTAGATGTCAGTTTCAGAACCCAGCTGGAAGTAGCATAAGCAAAAGGGATAACTGGTGACATGATAGTGAGGTATGTCAGAGAAACCAAGGGCCAGAAGAGAGCCAAGCTTAGGGCCCTACCTGGGACTTGGAAAGTAATTGAGACCTAGGCAGTTCTGTGTCTTCCGTTGTGCCTCAGGTTCCTCTGCAGATCAGCTCTCTCTATGTGTCTATATAAATGGTGAGCAGGAGATGACACCCGTGAGTGTACATTTCCACTGTGCACAAGACTAGCCTCCACCAAGTGATCCGTGACTGCTGGTCAGTCCCAGATACACATTCCTGGGGGAAAGAATGCCATCCACCTGCTCTGGGCAATCATATGCCTTAGACGGGCAGGATTCAACAACATAAACTGGGAAGCCAGAGGGAAGCTTATGGAGGTTACTCTACATTTGGGGTATGATATATATATATATTTGGGTTACACCAGCAATCAGTTCCCTAGAGTGTTTCTTCAGCACTTGCTCCAGGATCCTTCCTTTTATTCGCTTAGCTTGCAGGTTCACCAAAGAGTTTTCACAAAGCAGGCACATTTGCAAGAAGTCATCTGCTTATTGAGCAACTCTCAGAAAAAGACATAAATGTCATTTTGTTTTCACCTTCCATGAATCATAGCTGATATCTTCAACAGAGAGAGCAAGTGAAAAATGTCTGGAAAATCGCTGCATTAGAAAGGGCTTCCGGAAAATAAAGTAAATTTATGTTGAAGTCTCTCTCTCTCTCTCTCTCTCTCTCTCTCTCTCTCTCTCCCTCTATAACTCCCTCTCCCTCTCCCCCCACCTCCTCTCTCAGAGACATACACACACAGAATCATCTGTTTGCCAGCAATTTTAATCTATAAAAGGCAATCCCAGATAATTTAGATTTCAGTGAATCATTCCTTCAGAACCTAACTGAAAGATTTTTATTTTGAAATATCAAGTCATTTTTCCTTAAAATCCTATAGGAAGTTGGGAACTTTAGGGGAGCCTCAATTTGATTTTTAAAAAGAATAAGACTAACTGGCACTCTGGCATATGCCTATGGTCCTAACTACTAGGGAGGCTGAGGCAGGAGGATTGTTAGTGGTCAGGAGTTTGAGGCTACCCTGAACGACATAGACTCCTAAAAAAAAAAAAACACCTAAATTGTTCTTAACTTCATAGTAAATAAACTCCAACTGGTGAATAATAACATCAGCTGCATTTAGTTAGTCCCTATTATGTGCCAGATACTGCTATACATTATTTCTAACTTTCAAAACTGCTGCAGAAAGAAAATCTCTCCGTTTTACAGATGAAAAGATTGAGGCTAAGAGAGGTGGACTGAATTTTCTGAAGCTACATAGCTCTGTGAGAAAATTCAAACCCGGGAGTCAATTGACTACTTCGGACTTCTTCCTGTGAAGAGGAAAAATCCAGACTTTTTTCTTTTTTACGGAAAAATGACATACAGTAATAACCATTTTCTTAGTGTTTTAACACTGTAGAGTTTTTCAAAGAATAAAATGTTTTATTTCTCCCTCACATCCCATATCTTTCCATCTACTGACTCTGTGCCAGGTAGCCTGTCAAACACTAGGAGGAAGATAAGATGAGGTTTCGGCCTTCAGATGATCACAGGTGCTAAGGGAGGTGGGAATCAGACAGTTAAAATGCAGGTTAGTTTAGTCATTGCTGTGTGAGGATTTGTGCTGGTCACTCTCACCACCCAGCGGGGACACCTAATTCAGCCTGAGGAGGAAGGTCTCCAGCAGTGGCTTCCTAGGGTAGAACAGTTGACTGTAGAAGGTAAGGTTGGAATGGAAGGTAAAGTATGATTTTCCAGGTTGAGGGTGGCCAGTGCAGAGGTACCGCGGAGAAAATGAATCTGAACTCCTTTACACCAGTGGTTTTTAAAACTTAGGCATGCCTCAAGGTTAGCTGGAGGGACTGGTTAAGGCACTGATTGCCAGGCCTCACCTCCAGGGTCTTTGATTCAGCAAGTCTAGGGTGAATGTGCACTTCTACCAGGCTTCCAGGTGATGCTAATGCTGCTGGACCACCCTGCGAAGCACCCCCCCCAAAACAACACAGTCAAAACAGCCCCTGCAGTTCATTAGAAATGGGCTGTGCTCTTGGGGTTTTATCACTTTGGTGTTTCTATCCTTGTGTTAGCTCAGAAACCAACTTTGCAATGCCTATGTTTATTAAAACATCCACAAATCTGTCAGATTTCTTCTTTTCAATCCGAACATTCCCCAGGCAAGGAAGCCATGAATCATCAAACTGAAAACCAGGCTCCTGGGTGAACTGGCTGGGCCAGGCACAGGGCACTGTTCTCGCCACAGGCGTGAGCAGCCACAGCCCAGCAGTGCTCCTAGCGTGCAGAAGCTGGGAGCCATGACAGCAAGAGAGAGAGGGAGAAATGCTGCTTTCCTTCTCTCCTCCAGTCCCCTCAGAGAAGTACTTGTTGGTCCAAAACAAAGTCAGTTAGCCACACATCCTTTCATGCTCACGCACAGCTTTGTATCTGTTCGTTTGGGGCTTCAATAAAAGTCTCTCCCCAGTCCTAACAACACCGGGCATATTTAGGGTTATATCTGTTTCTGATGGCCATGAACATATAATGGATAATTTCAAACATCTGTTGTAACTGTTAATTTGTATAATATTCCAGTGAGTTTGTTACCGAGCCAGAGTCATTCTGCCCGTTGCACAGTATGCCAATCACTGAGGAGTTTTGCAGCAAAGAAAGAGTTGATTTCACAAGGCAGCCAAGCAAGGAGATGGGAGAACAGACCTGAAATCTGCCTCCCTGAAGATGGAGTTTTAGAGATATTTATGGGATAGAGGAGGAAGCCAGTCTAAGGTGGGGGAAAAGGTGACTGACGGTATGGAAAAGTTAAATAATCTGTGATCTACGCAAAAGTAGTCAAGATTTATGCCTCTTCATGGGATGTATGTTCACAAAATGGCGGCACTAGAATGAGCTGAGGGTGGAGTTTTGGCCCTCTGATGTTGAAAGGTCACCCATCAGACACTCATGGAGGCCCAGTAGGCGGGTCAGTGGTCTGGCCAGCTTGAACTGGACAAGAACTGACCCCAAGTTCCTGAAAAACAACCTATGCAACCATTACCACGGTGACCTATACGTCAGAGATGTTATCTATAAGGAAGCCAGGGGAAGTTTCATTGTATGTTGCTTAGCTACGTGACTCAGCTATGTAGTTTTAAAATCAGTTAGAAGCAAGCAACTAAAAGCAAGTGAGGCAAGTTAAGTTTGGTAGGTCTAGTCAGGTTAGTCCTCAAACTAAATCAGGTTTCACATTCAGGAAAAGAAACAACAGCAATCCTCGTTTTCAGCTGAGGAGGCTGAGGGCATGATATTTAATAATGAAGACAACAAGCAAGAGCTAAGTAAAGGAACACGGCCCCGGAACCAACAAGGAATCAGTGCCTGCTCTGCGAAAGCTGCCACCAACTGGCCTAACAAGAGAAAATGGGAGGAGGGGGAAGAAAGGGAAAGGAAAAAAGTGGGTAGGGAAAAAAAAAACAAGGAAAGAATGAAACAAAATCACAAGATGACTTGGGCTCTGTCTACAGATATACCTGGGTTATCATCTGAGTAATCATTAACTGCTTCACACTGTTCTCCATCAAATTTTCATCAAAGGGTAGGAATGGTGGGTACACTTAAAGCCCAGACTTCTTCACCAGTATGCATACAATTCAACCTGGTAACCAAGAGTTATTTGTATCCCTTTTAAAGCTATTGAAATAAAAATAAATAAAATTTTAAAAAAATAAATTTACCAAAGTTTCATTCTATGTCCTAAATCAATCAGAAAAAAAAAAATTTACATCTCCAGATTCTACCTTAATTTTCCCAGAGTTCTTTCCCGGGCCAGTGACTTGGAACTCACACTCAACCATCTGCTTCCTATACCCTTTGAATAACTATTTAAAGTTGTTTGAGCTCAAATTTCACTGATGGAAGAAATGCTTGTCAACCTTTTCGTGGTTCTCGCCCTGCAAGCATAAAAACTCAATCATCAGTGAAGTTCTAGATCAACATAAATGTTATGGGATTTATAAACCCAGAGTTCTACACACTTAGAACTGGAGAACAACTTGTCACCTTCAATGTACTCATTTTACCCAAGAGAAAACTGAGTCCTACAGAGAACAACTATTTGCTCTAAAACACATGCAGATGTGTGACTGGGCACTCCAGTATGCAGGTGATTATTTGGTTTTTGTTGTTGTTGTTTGTTTGTTTGTTTGTTTGAGTTGGAGTCTCACTCTGTCGCCCAGACTGGAGTGCAGTGGCCGCTCCCGGCCACCGCAGCCTTGACCTGCTGGGCTCCGGCGATCCTTCCACCTCAGCCTTCCAAGTAGGTGGAACCACAGGTGCGTGCTACCACGCCCAACTAATTTTTTGATTTATTGTAGAGATGAGGTCTCGCCAAGTTGCCCAGGTGGGTCTCGAACCCGCAGGCTCAGGCAATCCACTCACCTCAGCCTCCCAAAGCGTGGGATTACAGTCTAAACCACCGAGCCCGGCTGCAGGTGATTATTTGTTATTTTCTTTTATTTGGTTTCATTTAGTTTTGAATTAAGAAGTTTCCTAGTCATACTAGTAACCATAACAACAATCACTTAACACTTACTGAGTCCTTTCTAAGTACCAGACACATTAAAAATACATACATTAATTATTTGAAACCCCGCTCAATCCTAGGAGGTAGGTGCTATTAGCATCCCCTCTTCACCATTTAGGTGTAGAGTGATACGAGCAGCTATAAAACTTTGCCTGAAGTCCTTGACATTACTCTTCATGGAGATTTAGGAAAAGATAAGAATGACCACAGTTGTTAAGTGGCAATAAGAAGGCAACTTTAGGCTGGTCACAGTGACTCACATCTGTAATCCTAGCACTTTGGGAGGTTGAGGCAGGAGGATTGCTTGAGCCTAGGAGCTCCAGACAAGCCTGGACAACAAAGTGAGACCTCCACCTCTACAACAAAAAAAAAGATACAAATTTAAAGGAAAGTCTAATATACGTGAAATCATAACCCGAAATGCATATACCTTTAGAATATCCTATGCATCTGCTACTATGGGCCATGTAACCTAGCATTTTGTCTCGAGCCATGACCTGCTAGAAAGCAGCCCCTAGCATAGGCCACTCTAACTGCTCACCATGTAGTAAGTATTCAATAAACCTATGGAGAATTGAAATGTATACTGGCTGTGATTTATACCCCTGGAGACTACTCAGCTCAGAGGCTACTCTTTGCAGAGAAATAATTCTCTTCAAGATGATGTGAGGATCATTTTGCTCCGAATAGGTTAAGAAATGCATTTGCAAATAATTTCCCTCTGCTTGGCTTATTTTCCTTATAGTTCAGGAGAATCTCCTGCCTATTTTCACCCCTTCTAGTCTCAGTTCTGTTGAAATAAACAAATGACATCACTTAATCAGTCACTCAATGGAATAAATGCCCCTGCCGCGACTTATCTTTGTAAAGTATAAAATAATCTGTTTTCTCAAGAAACAACATCCCTCTGCTGTGATGTCCCTTCACTACTTAGGCTTTAGTCCTCAGGTCACCTCGTTAGAGCCATCTCCTTCCCCACATTATCTAAAATAACCCCCCACCCCACTTACACACCCTTTAACTCCAACTCTGCACCTTGTTTATTTCTTTTAAAGCACCACAATCAGATTAGGTCCATTCACTTTTTGAAGTTTTCTTCTTCGGCTAGAATGCACACTTTAATTTGTCTTGTTCACCCCAGAAGCCAGCACAAAGCTTGTCCTGTTTGGTATTACTTATTTAGCAAACATGACTTGCTCTCTAGATATGGAGCATTCTAAATGCTTTCTTAATTTAATCCCTGCACAGCCCTACATTCAGGTACTCTTATTACTTTTTGTCTTACAGATGAGGAAACTGAGGCACAGAGAGATTTTTTTTTTTTAAGTAACTTTTTGTGTACAAAGGCACAAAACTAGTATATGTTTTTGAACCCACACAGTCTCTGGGTTAGTGTTCAAACATAGCTTTGAACAAATAGGTACACAATCAATCCTTATTCGCTGAACATAGGAATAAATGAAGGAGATGCGAATGTAAGTAAAGGAGCTAAGAACAAAATGTAGCCTGCATCACCTCTTATGGCTATATCTATATTTATCTCTACTTCTAATCTTTTTTTTTTTTTTAAGTAACTACACTGAGATATCACCTAACTCCAGTTGGGATGGCCATATCAATAACTCAAAAAACAACAGATACTGAAAAAAGATGCAGGGAAAAAGGGAACCCTTCTATACTGTTAGTGGGACTCTAAACGAGTACAACCTCTGTGGGAAACAGTGTGGAGATTCCTAAAAGATCTAAAAGTCAACCTTCCATATGACCCAGCAGTCCCTCTTCTGGGAATATACCCGGAGGAACTCAAATCACTCTATGAAAAGGGTCCCCACACATGCATGTTTACTGCAGCATTATTCACAGTAGCAAAAAACATGAAACCAACCATGCTGTCCATCAAAAGTGGACTGAATTTAAAAAAAAAAAAAAGGTACATCTACACAATGGAATATTATGCAGCCATAAAGAAGGACAAAATTATGGACTTCGAAGGAACTTGGGTGGATTTAGAGTCTATAATACTCAGGGATGTATCACAGAAACAAAGAACTGAGTACCACATGTTCTCACTCATAAGCAGACCCTGAACATTTCGTAATACTATAAGAAAGGAATTGGCAGTAGTGGGAAACTGCCAGGGGAGGGTGGGGAACGCAACATCAATAAGGGTACCTGATCTCAAACCAGGTGAAGTGAGAACCAAAGAGAGGCCTAAACTTTCCCTGTACAATGACTACTTCTATATCTAATGCTGAATTGTACTCCACATCTATAAAATAAAATAATTTTCTAATGCAAATAAAACAACACTGACCTAGAGTTCCAAAGGAAATGTATTTATCACATAAAAAGAGAACCCCAAGAAACACCCATAAATGTCAGCTCTAGTTTGAAAACAGTTCTGTTCTCAAGAGGACAGCCAGACTTGCATGTTTTATGTTAGGCCAACTATACTGGATTGAATGATAGCCCCCAAAAAGATATGTCCACATCCTAACCCCTGAACCTGTGAATGTTACCTTATCTGCAAAAAAGGGTCCTTGCAGGTATAATTAAGATTAGGAGCTTGAGATGAAGAGATCATCCTAGATTATTCATGTGGGCCCTAAATCCAATGCCAAGTGTCCTTATAAGAGACATATGGAGAAGAGAGAAGAGGAAGAGGCACTATAACCACAGAAGCCGAGATTGGATTGATGTTGTTACAAGCCAAGGTAAGCCTAGTGCCCCTAGAAGCTGGAATAGGCAAAAAATGAATTATCTCCTAGGGCCTCTGGAGGGCATGTGACCCTGTCAACACCTTGATTTCAGACTTCTGACCACCAGAATTGTGACAGGCTCTATTTCTTTGGTGTTAAACCACCCAGAGTTTAGAAGTGTGATATGGCAGCTGCAGGTAATGAATATGTTGACACTTGAGGATTGCACAGACTGCCTCATAGTCTCATTAAAGAAGCTTTCTTGAGACTAATTTGGTTCACCTCTTTTGTAGTGATGGGTGGTAAAGGATTAAAAAAATAATTCAGGCTGGCGTGGTGACTCACACCTGTAATCCCAGCACTCTGGAAGGCCAGTGTGAGAGGATGGCTTGAGCCCAGGAGTTCAAGATTAGCCTGGGCAACATAATGAGATCTTGTCTCTACACACACACACACACACACACACACACACACAAATCAAAAAATTAGCCAGGCATGGTGGCATGTGCCTTTAGTCCCAGTGACTCAGGAGGCTGAGGCAGAAGGATCACCTGTGCCCAGGAAGCCAAGGCTGCGGTAAATTGTGATCGTGCCACTGTACTCCCGCCTGGGTGACAGAGTGAGACCCCAACTCAAAAATAATAAAAATAAATAGCTCACCACAGGCATTTTGATTTTTTTTTCTTTTAGTTACTCTGACTTGACTATGCAGACCTGTGCATGCAGATGAAACCCAGCAGTTGTATGGTGCTTATGAGTAGGTAATAAATATTACCCTTTCTTAAAAAACAAAAAAGTCTTAAGTTTTTTTCAAATATCCCTCAAAACATTAGGGTACTAAACTCATAAGAAAGATGAACAGTGAATTCTTAAGTGGCTGGTAGAAGACAAGCCTACTGTACTTAGCCCCACCAACAGATGTCATACAGATAATGCTGACCTTGATTCCTTCTTGCCACCAGAGACCTTACAATCTAACTGCCTGTTTGAAATCTGATTGGTAAGAATTGGAGTAGAGTTGAGGAGGCAGCCAGGAAGCATGACTGAAGACAATTTTTAGAGATCACTGGAGAAATTTTAACAGGGAGGTGCCTTAAAAGAAATAGGAAATTGATTGATATCTTTGACCTGAACTACCTTCAAGCTACCCAGTATATAAATGTATCCTGCTTCTGTAAGCAGGTGAGGTATAACAGAAGACACATGACAGTCATCTAAGGCAGTGGTTCTCAAACTTTAGTATGCAGAATCACCTGGAAGGAGGCCTGTTCAAACACAGATTTTGATCTGATCCTCTGAATTTCAGATACAGGAGGTCTGGAGTGGGATCCAAAAATTCGCATGTCTAACAAGTAACCAGTTGTTGCTAGTCGTTGCTGGACTCCAGGGACCACACTCGGAGAAAAGTGGTCTAGAAAACGCTTATGAATCAAGTATATGGTGATCTAATTAAATTGGTTGGCATGTTGACGGTTATTTGGGATCATTCATGTACCCCGAGAGCAATATCACTACATGTTGTGCTAAAGCCCTCAGTATATTTTTGGCAGCAGATAAGCTTGTTTGGTGTCAACTCTGGTGCCAAACAATGACTTTCTGCAATGTGTACTCCAGCGACACATTGTGTTTTAGTCAAACAGAGGGCACACCTGCTCAGTGCTTCCCATATACAGCAACTAAGCCGTTAATCCTTCCTAAATTCAACACCTGCAGTGGTTTTCCTTTTAAAGGCTCCATAGGGAATCTTTAGGTTCCTATTAGGCCATCCTAATAGAGTGGAAGGTGACTCTGAGCTAAATAGGCAATCCAAGTATGCTGGTTAAAATGTTTCCCTAGGTCCCTCTCCTTGTCTAATCTGTCAAATGGAAATTATCCTCTCTCTGATTGCTCACTAGCTTGTTGCAGGGGAATGCTAATGAAAATGCTGATATATTTCTAAACGGTCCTATAGCTGTGAGTCTCTAAATGACCAACCAACTTCTGTTGAAATATTTAGTACTATATAAACTGCTACCCTAATTTCTCCTTTGTTATTTCAAAGCCAGCATAAGTCACGTGCTAATGATATTTAGGAGAAAGCAAGGAAGATAAGAATGATTCCCAATGCTGTTAAGGAAGAGTCTGAGCCCTGAATTTCATTTTCTCTCATACCCAAATCGTGGTGAAACGAGAGAGGAAAGTATTGGGTTGCAATTGTAGGCAACACAAAAAACAGATCTCAGATCTCAGCAGAGGAGGAGTTCCCTGTGGGAAGGGAGAGGTGCTAAAGACCAGTGATGTTACTTTCGGGTACTTGCATGGAGGGCTTCCAACCCTGATGGATATGTATTCTAATTTAAAATTTCACAGGGAAGGAAAAAAATAGACGTTCCCATGGAAACATTTTCTCAGGGCCAGCTCTTCTGTCCTATTATCATATCTTATTTAAATATTTCCTGGAATCAGTTTAAACTTAATTCCTTGGTGTGCCTTCTCTTTTCAATGACCACGGATAGCATAACATCTGGTCAGAGGTTTCCTTTAAATAAATTGTATAATTGCGGGCAGGTCCATCGATTTCCATATGTCTGCCTGTGCTTACGATACTTGCAAATCTAATATCGTGAAAATTTCATTAGCATTCATTTCCAGATCTCTAATTAAAAATTTTAAGTTGGCAGAACCTCACATTCCTTCAGGAATACTGCAGTAGACACCTGCCTGCTGCACATTCCTTCAGGAATACTGCAGTAGACACCTGCCTGCAGCTGGATCTGGTACCATTTGTCACAACGTATGCCAACTCTACCCCAGCCCAGGTTCCAAGGAGCAATATGGGCTTCTAAGGCCACATTGCACCACAGACTCAGAGAGCAACCTGCCATAAACGTTTTTTTGACATGTGATTTTATCAAAGTGACCTCTTCTTTGTTATTCGTTATCGTTCTCAGAAAAGCCAACATGTGATGTTTACTTGTCCTGATCATCGGTTCATTTGTCCTCTTTAAACAACTGCTTTTGTGATTCACAGTTTGTCGATGTTCCTCTTTTCCATATGGGCTCCTTCACTTTCAGCTGGACATAGACACCAGCTTACCAGCAGAAAGAATCCACTGTTCTCTCTCTCTTATTTTCCCCTTTTTTAAATGTGATAATTTGGTGGCATGCCATGGGAACTCACGGGTGCTCAAACAATTTTAAAAGCTAATTAAACCTTCAGAAACCTAAAGAGTTGGAATAGATTATACCTGGGCAACTTGAATTCTTTCCTCATGGCGTTAGAATTTCCAGCATTTTATTTGTATCTGTTTGCTGAGATGTTTTTCAAGAGAATTTCATTAGTCCTAAGGGTGTGAATACATATTATTTAGTTACTTAATACAGTGTACAGAATTGTTTAAACTTTCAGTATCTCAACTATAACTAAATCATCTAGATTTTTATTGGAATCAGAAGATTTACTCTGAAGTTAATAAAGTTAAAACTTCAAGTTCCCTCATAGGAGTCCCTGAGGAAAAAGGGGGCAAGGGCATTTTATATTCATAATTTTGTATTTATTTTATTAATGTAATCTTCAGTCTCCACAGAATCTGTATTTGGCCCTGAGTGGGATATATTGGAATATAACTTTTTCTTTTTTTTTAGTTAGAATCCACCTCAGCCTCCCTAATAACTGGGACTGCAGGTGTGCACCATCACACCTGGCTATTTTTTTTTTTAATTTTTTTGTGAAAATGAGGTCTTGCTATGTTGCTCAGGCTGGTTTCAAACTCCTGGACTCAAGCAATTCTCCCACCTCAGCCTCCCACCGTGCTGGGATTACAGGTGTGAGCCACCACACCTGGTGAAATATAAATTATGATTAAAAACCTTTTCTTTCATAGCCTGTTTCTGTAGTTGAAAGGTTTATCTGTTGAAGTGGCTGTCTTTGGTCATTGTGGTATTTATCTCTGAAGACAAATGCATTCTGACACCAACACTCACGTGACAATAAGACTGGCATTGAAAAATAGACTGGATCAGGCGGGTCATGCAGCATTCCATCAGCTCCCATGTAGTTGTCCATGCCTTCACGAAGAAGCCAAGCAATGTGTCAATCAGCCTCCTGGATCAGTGAAGTTTGATGAGTAGTTTCCCACACCCTGGTCTGCTGGTTTTCTAGGGTCAAGGAAAGGAATGTAGGGATTTCAATGTTGTTTCCTCTTCTTTGTAAAACCCGCTCAGAGGACTCTCAGTTCACCTCAGTTTTCGGTTCTTACCAATGGCATGTGCAGACTGGTGCAGCCAGGCTGTACCAGCAATGGACAACGAGGCACTTTGTTATCTTCATAGTCAGCTGGTCACCAGGAGCCCATCCATTCACTTCATCAGTGGCTCAGGGGAGGTGGTGTTTCGAGCCTGTGCTTATGGCCCCCATCAGAAATTGAAGGACCTCTAAGTGACAGTCTTGCCAGGGTGCATCATGCTTAACTGTAGTGGTAGGAGAGAGAAAGACAACGCTTGCCTAAAGGAGTATAAAAGTCAACATAGGAAGGACATTCAGTCTTTAATTCTCTTCTAACTGGTTTCCTGGTGTCTGTATCCCAGAGGAAAGTGGCATCAAATCTGTATCGATTCCAGAACTGGTGATGTTAGAACGTAACAATAATCACGTGGGCAACGCCATCCACGAGAGGCTTCTGCTGTAGTGTAGGCGAAACAAAAGGAGAATATGTTCTAGGGAAGAACTTTGAGTCTGACATACACTATCCATTTCTCAGCACTGCTACTTTTAGGCAAATGTCCCCAGGATAACTTTCCTCAAGCCCCTGAGTGCCAGTTTCCTCCTACATAAGACATTGTGAATAATATCTGCCTTACCGAGTTATTTTAAGGATTTAATCTGATGAATATATATGCTGTAGAACACATAGAGTAGGTAGGTGCTCAATACATGGTGGGCGTGACCAGTCATTACAGAGTTACTTATACAGCGGGTCATATTGTGCATCGTGAATACCACAGTTCAGTAACATGCATAGCACTGAGCGTGATGTCGTGCACCCTCGAGTACCAATACAACAGGACTGGCATCATAAAGTCTTTAAAGTCATTTGCATCTGAGAGCTGGCAATTGCAAAAAAAGAATTCTTTCTACGTGGCTCAGCCACTCCTTGGTGGTATTTTAATTTTATGCCTGCTAGCATCAATAAGACACAATTAATAAAAAATATTTACTACAGATAGAGGCTTCATCACATCTCAGCCACTGAACTCCATGATCTTCGCATAAAATCCCAGGAAAAAGAAAGACAAAGCTTAGAGGGTGAAATCATCTGCCCACGTAACCTGGGTGTATAGTGACAGCTTGCAATCAGGTATATTGGCTCCAAGCAATCTTATATAATAATGATATATAAATGGCTCCATATAGAAGGGACCCCAAAAATCCAGAATTTTCTTCTTTTTTTTTGGAGGACAGACCCTTTGTAGTACAGGTTTCCACAATAATAGGTAGAATACTACTGCTAAGAAAGTATTCTAGGAACCCACTGGCATCAGTGTACCAGCTAGTATTGTTATGAGAGGCTGCATTTGGCTTCGGTGAGATTTGGGAGGAGATTCTTTCAATGCATTTGCTCATTTTATTATGGGTGATTTATGAGCACATCTGCCCACACCACGCTGAGTGTTCAGCAGTTTTTGACCAAAAATGTTTGCCCTCCATGCCCTACCCACTCTATCACTCTATCACTCAATCTCGCCCCAAGTGATTTTGTTTGTTTGTTTCCTGGATTTAAAAAGTCCTCAAAGGGAAACATTTTGCTGATGTGGAAGAGGTGAAACAAAAAAAACAGCAGAAGCACTAAAAGGCATCAAAATTGACAAGTTCAAAAACTATTTTGAGCTGTGGAAAAAGCATCTCAATAGGCGTACTGCATCCAATGGATGGTACTTGGAAGGTGACAAAAGCTTAAACATGTAAGAATAAATACACAATTTTCTATAAATAAATTCCAATTTTGGGGGGGACCCTTGTATATCTATATGAACCCCTTGCCCTCAGGGAGACTAGAGGAGGGTAGGAAGAAATGATACATTTGAACTTATCAGGACAAGGGAATTTCTGTGCCAAGATCACCATGCTCATCCCAGGCAGTGAGTATTGTATTGCATAGAGAAGGTATGATTTAATGGAATCTTCTAGAAACTATTCTAGGTACCAAACCTCAACATTCGACCTGCACTTGTTTTTTGTTTTGCTTTGTTTTGTTTTTTGTCCATAAACCTCAGCATTTCTCTTTTTTCTGTCTGAATAAATCTTTCCATCTGTATTGATTTTACACCTTGAGTATTTAAGTTTTTCAAACGGATTCCTCTCGAGTTTTAGAATAAGAGTTCGCGCTGTTTGTTTGACTGGTTCAAATTTATTCCTCTCCCTCTTTGTTTTTAATCGCTACAGAGCCAGAATTAATAGTGATATGAGCTTTAGTTTCCATTTGGTTTCAGGAAATTCAAAACAAGAGATCATTGTTTTCTAATATTTAATTATATAGACTGTGCCAGAATATACATTTTATTATTATTTTATTTTGATTCTCACAGTTTCTGTACTCATTGTTTCATTTTCACAGCTAGATAGTACCTTGATTAAAATAATCATCTTTTATACTTGTGTATCAAATTTTTAAAATTTAATTTGCATTTTATGTTTTATTCCAAATCCACAAATGCCCTTGGAGTTTAGTGTTTTCAGAAAAGAGTTGTTTAAGTTTTGGATCCATGTTATACTTCATGAAAATCCTTTCATATTTATCCATTTGTTTTATTTTCTACAGTCTTGTGATGGGGGCTAGTTAGTGGATGACTAACTCTTTTAAACATTGACAAAATGGACATGAGGCTTTAACTCCTTGCTAAAATTGTAACAGAGCTAGTGGGGGGAAGAGAATCTGGAAGCCAGCTATTTTATTTTTCAAAGTATCTTAGAGATTTGTATTGGCCTCACTAATGCTGAGCTCTGCGACATTTCACTTAAAAGAGTCTTCAGCAAAAACACAATGTCTCATGCACTTTCCTGCCCTGGAAATTCTATTTTAGCCAAGGACATAATGTGCCAACTTCTGAGTCCCAAACAGTCCCTCTATGTTTTGGGGTTCTTTTTAAAGTATGTGTGACATATAGATTTATTTGCATTGAATGGGAAAGATGTCCACAACATACTACTCAATGAAAAATAAAGCAAACTAGAGAATATAATGTGCATTGGATAATTGAGAGTAAAATCTTGGGTCAGACTGCCTTGTTTCAAATCTTAACTTTGCTCTCTATGAGCTGTGTGAGACTGACCCAGTCTCTGAACCTCTCTGTGTCTCTGTTTTCTCATCAGGCAGTTAAATAATTGACTTTTAACTCCCAAGATTGGGGTGAGGATTAAGTGACTTAGTGTGTGTACACACAGTGACCAGTGCCTGGCCCCTAGTGAGTGTTTAAAAAAACACATGTGCATAATTTTGCAGAAGAACAAATTTTGGAAGAACATATCCATTCTTCTAACAAATATTTACTTACTAAGTAAACTGTTACCGGTGATTACCTCTACGGCATGGGAATGAGAGAGACAAGAGCAAGAGGACTGAGTTTCTGCTTTATAAGCCTAAGCATTGTTTAACAATGGTGCCTGCTCATGACAGATCTACTGACTAGGGCAGAGGTTAGGAATAGAAATGGAGCCAGCCTGCCTGAACTGGCGTCCCACATCTGCATTGACAACGAACTGAGTGACTGGGGACCATTCTTTCAACTGCTTGGTGCAGCCATTTCTTCACACCGCAAGTGGAAATTATGATGGTCCACGAAACATTTGATCTACTGAGGAGCCATATTAGTTTAATCACAGTTAGAGATTCTAAGACAGATTTGGAAACTCAAAAAAGAAAAAGAAGAAAAAGGAAAAACAGCTTTTGATACTGTCCTCAAGAGACATATAACCTAATGGTAAAATAAAAATACATGCACTCAAGAAGGGATAGTCAGATCTTTAAGCAGGGGATGGAAGAGGTGCAAATGGATGCCAGGTCATGGCCACATTGTCTCAGGGACCTTAGCTATGGGGATGTGAGTGAGCAAGAGAGAAGACTCCTGTTTATAAAACACCTACTTACAATTGTATCAGAGGCTTCGCCCATCATCTCACTGAATTCCCTAACAACCACACAGTATCACTATTCTGAATTTTCTGGTGTGGTCACTAAGGACTCCAGAGCTTTACTAACTCACCGGAAGTCTCATTGCTCATAAATGGTGAGCCAAGATTCAAAGACAGACTGTCTAGCACCTCTCAGGACCCTCCAGTGCCTTTGGGTAGGTGACAGGTGTTGACTATGTGTGGTGGAGAGTAAATTCAGGACCTGCAAAGAGTGATTACAAAATCATTTTTGTATCACCTGATATGCTCATTTTTCTCAGGAAACTCTAGTTGTACTATGGCCATGACCATTTGGAGAGATGAGCACCTATCTGAGAACTCACCTCTCTTTTGCTGAGGTGGAAGGGGCTGAAGCATTGCCTGACAACTGCCTGGGCATGTGGAGATACTCCCCTCTCCCAGCTATACCTCCTGCGTGTCCGAAAGATGGATTCCACTGAATTCTTTATTTTTTAGGTTCAGTCCTTTCCTAATGCCACCATATCTGAGAAGTTGTGAGAAAGCCCCAGTTCATTTATCAGCCTTCCCTATGGCTGCCTCTGCAGCCCCTAATCCTTGGCTGTCGGTCCCTTCAAGTTACTGCTCCTCAAATGCAGTCTTCTTTCCTGCCATCTTTACCTTTTCTTGAATTGTGTCTTCTTGAGTTCTTCTCTCACTAGTTTTCTCCCATCCAATGTATAGCTATGTTGATCTCAATGACAGTATCGTGGAGGCAATAGTCCTGGGAAAAAATGACATAGGTGTCAAGGTACAACATGGAGTAGGAGATGATGGACTTTTCCTTCAAAGGGTTTATAGTGTCCTGAAAGAAACAATGTGAAATGTTCTGTGCACTACCAGGGATATATAGGAAGCATCGGAAACACAGGGGAGTGAACTTGGTCTAGGCTCTTCCCTCTCTTTGGAATACTGTGTCTTCTCCTTGGCATCTTGGAGTCTTATTCCTTAAAATTCACAAAATATCCTCTTCTTTGCCGCCTCCTCAGTGACTCAAGCAAAGCTAACCATCCACACCGCTCCTTTTACTGCAATTATTTTGTTCAGTTGACGGCATCACCAGCAAGTTGTTCCTGCTCACAAAGAACTATATCTCCAGTCTAGGATCTGCAGGGAGCTCTTGACAGCATTTGTTGTCTGAAGTAACAATTGAAGAGTTGAACACACGAATATGAGATTCATCCTTGAAGGGAGGAACGATGGAGGGTGTGATTTTCAGGGATGCGGGAGCTGATTCTCTTTTTTTTTTTCTTTTTGAGTTGGGGTCTCACTCTGTCTCCCAGACCGGAGTACAGTGGCACGATCACGGCTCACCACAGCCTCAACCTCCTGGGTTCAGAAGATCCTTTTGCCTCAGCCTCCCCAATTGCTGGGACTACAGGCAAGTGCCTCCATGCCCAGCTAATTTTTTATTTTTTTTATTTTTGAAAAGATGAGGTTGTGCTATGTTGCCTAGGCTTGGTCTCAAACTCCTGGACTCAAGCAATACTCCAATACTCCTACCTCAGACTCCCAGCATGCTGGGGTTACAGGCATGAGCCACTCCACCAAGCCCAAGAGCTGATTCTTGAAGAGACATAGAGCTTACCCTGTTAATAAGTATCATGAAATTTTCCAAATTTCCCTAAAAAATAGAACACTGCATTTTTCTGTGTCTCTGTTATCTCAACACCAGAGCTTCTCAACCTCAGCACCACTGACGTCTTGGGCCGAACAATTCCTTGTGGTGCACTGTCCCATGCCTTGCAGGATGCCTACCAGCATTCCTTGTGTCTACACACTAGATATAAGTTGCACATTCTCCCCAAGTTGTGACAAGAAAAATGACTTCAGACATTCCCAGATGTCCCCCAGGGCTGAGGCACTCTGGGGTGAGAACCTCTGTTATTTACTCGACAAATGCTCGCTCTTGTGAGAGTGAAAGGGCCGTGTTCATACAATCCACCAGTCACAGAAAAGTATTAAGTTACTCTCACCATTTTTGAGAAACTATTGTGGACCAGCCAGGCTCTACTGGGTGCTTTATACACATTCTATCTAATCCTCAAGTATTATAATCCCCATTTTATAGATGAGGAAGCAGGATCAGAGTGCTAAGGCGATTTGTCCACGTGGCAGAATCGAGCACGTTTTCTGACCCTAACATGCTACGACTTGTTAGCTGTTGAATGCTTGCCTCCCACGGCGCGTCTGCCCTCTCTGCAGACATACAGTTGTCTCTACATGTATGCATTGAGGTGTGCAAAAATAGGCTACAGTCAGAAAGGAAATCAGATGTGTAGAATGTGTCCAGATATAAAAATAAATACTTTGATAAATATGGACCTTGAAAAAAATCATCATGCGTCTAACTTAATCATAAAAGCATAAATATTAAAGCCAAAAGAACTTTCTTTACCAGGTGTCCTTCCCGAACACAAACTGACATATTAGAAATATTTAGTCCAAATGACTGTTTTTACTAGAAGACTTTTAATCAGAATTATTTCCACAGTTGCATTAGCTCTGCTGGTACTTTAAAAGAATCTTTCTTCGGCTTCTATTACAAAAGCACAGCATTCAAAATAAATAATAATACCTCTCCAGAATGTTGAAAAAATAAGAAATCAATCTTAGATCATAAAGGTTTTCTGCAGAATACTTTAGCTGCACTATTTCCCTCTACCTGTCAGAAAAGAAGAACTCAGGGGCAGGGGGTCTGCGCCTTTCTGAGTGAAGGGGTCTTATTCATCTTTAAAAAGAACTCACGTTTGTATTTTACTTCATGCCATTCTCCAGAAATCCTAATAACAAAAGGTTTTAGGCTTGAGAGGGCTTATGCAAATAAACATTCGTCCAATTTAGATTTTTATTTTTGAGGTAAAACCGTGTTATTTCAGCCGCAACTGCTATGCATAAGCAGTACTGATGCGAGTCCTTTTCCAAGCATCCTGCATTTTGTTATCAAATCAAACAAAAACTTAAAAAACGCAGCAGCAACCAGGGGAGGCAGCATGATACGTCAACCTTTAAAAAAAAAAACGGACTTTCTCCTTTTTAAATGGAATTTTATTCCGGTTTTGGCATTCTGGAAATGTTTTGTTCACAATAAGAGCCATTGCTCCATATTAGGTAACATCTTCTTCCCCCCTTGCAGCTTGAAATGAATGCCAAGAGCTAAGTTCACAAGTTTGATTCCCTTTAAAGACACGTTTGATTACAAGGCTTTGTGGACACTGTTTGATGTCCTCCGCGGACTGCATGACTGAACTAAGCCGAAGTTCCCGGTCACCGGCTTGGGGACCCGGGCATCTGCTTTGGCGCATCTGCTGGCAGAGGTCGTTCTCCAAGTCTGTTTTGCCACCTAGTGACCGGCTGTGATATTTCCATTCACCGGACAGAGAGAGCTTTGCGAAGTGATCTTAGCTGTTCAATGCTGTGATGAATTATTACAATGTCTCAGAAAACAGAGACACTCTGAAGCAAAGAGAGTGGTAAAGGAGACACCCAAAACAAGCCCCCAAAAAGGATGCATAGTGGATTACGAGTAGACAAGAAGCACTAAGTAGTTGGTCTTCAAAAAAATCATGACTGCAAACTGCAAAGATATTTTGTTTTTCCCTGGTCATGAGTAAAATAATAATAATAATGGAGATTGAATTAATTTAGATTTCATGAAAAAATATACATTTTTAATCAGTTCAGGAGGTTTAAAAATTGAGGGACCTTGATCCTTTTTCCAGAATAGGTACTTCCAGGATGGCTTAGAGGAAAGAAAGTGGGTTTATCTCCTTGGAATTCATAATAACCCAAGGGCCTCACATGTATATTGGTCTTGCAGTTTTTAAAAAAATTTCACATGATTTTTACATTCAATACTTACACTTTTTCATTTTAAGGTTACCTATATATTTTACAGATTTATAATCCCAGAATTTTTTTTTTCCATAACTAGGGAAAAGGGGGCAAATTTCCTAGAACTAGCCTTCAATTTCTCCTAAACTGGGAACTCTCAAATTTGTTTTTATCCATTATCTATTTCACCCTTGTCTTTTAAATATTAATAAAAGATGTCAGAATGTCAAAGTATTCACTGCAGTGGCTTTCAAACATTACTGGGCACAAAATACATTGCTTGTGCATCATGACCATAAGCATAATTACATATGTGGGTATGTTAAGTAAGAGTTTAATGAAGCGCTATTTGTTGTCATTATGTGGAATGTGTTCTGATATGTCCTATTCGATTGGATGTATGTTTTTTTCTTTTTTTGATTCTCCTATTGCCTCACTAATTGGCTCTTGCATTTTAGAATTAGTGGATCAATTCTGTGTGTGCTTCTAAATGAAATAAAGCAAAATAGCCTGGAAAAAAATATACTACACTCATACACCCAGAGATGAATTTGAGAACTCACCTATATACACACAGATGTAACCAACCCGTGAAAGGATAGGCCCCTCCTCCCAGAATCCATGCATCCCTCCCTCACAGGCACTCATGATACCCACTGGTAGAATGGTACGTCGTGTTTCACTTCTTGCCTGAAGTCTGGTGCCTGGACACTTCAGTGGCAATGCCCTGAATGTCCCACCAACCTGATAGGAAGGGAACCTGTCCTAGATGCCAGAAAGGAGCAGCCACCTGCCCCTATTGGGCTCCGATCTGACCACACCCTGTGCCTTCTCATTCTTGCTGTCTCCCTGGAACACCTGCCTGGGATCACTTATAAAGGGCTAAGGTCACTAAGCTGGCAGAGAGGTCTCTGTTCCCACCACCTGTTTATTCCTGAGCACTAAAAGGAAAGACTTCCCACAGGGCTCCTCACCAATGTAATTCAAGTCACTGAGCATAGACTATGAACTCCCTTGTCTCGAAACATACTAACTCTATGGAATATAGACTGTTGAGTCAGGAGGAGAAAAGATTATTAGTATGGAAATGATACACTCCTGTCAGAAAAATTAACTTAAGTTGAGGACTTTTAGCCCAGGCTTATCATTGTTTCACTGGGGTCTCATCTAGAACCCTGATTCTTAGGAAGAGTCATATTTCCTATGAAATAATAGATATACCTGAACAAAGATAGTCCACGACTTTCATTTCTAATAAGTATTTTTAGATATTCATTTTTCTGTGGTTCTTATGGTATGCTGATCAGTTTCTCCTCATGTTGTCCCATGTACTCATGAGACCTGAATTGCTGAACATCTGGAGAGCCATATTTCAAATGAGAGGATTTCAACGCAGTGGTACAGGGGCCAGGGAGAAAGGAAATGTCTCAGGTACAGGTACCAGAAGGAAGGTGGGTGGGAGGGACTGTGTCTCCTGGCCACATAGGAACACTCTCTTCCTCAATGAAGCGGAACACAGCCTTGATGAATAGATTGGGGAGCGCCAGGAAAGTTCCAGGCTGTGGAAAAAAGATCACACAGTGTGTTCGGAAGAGGCCTGGCAGGTGGTGAATGTCCCCTCTGAGGAACAAATGGGAGAAAAGCCCCTACAGCAGTGAGGAGAGAACTGGGTCTATGACCCAGAAGAGAAGGAAGATTTCTTATGCGTGAGATAGCATATTAGGCACTTCCAGGTAATTTTAAACCATCATGTTCAGGTGAACAAGAGCAGGAATTTTATGTTTTATTTCAATAACTTTACGGGGTACGAATGTTTTTTGGTTATATAGATTCATAGTAGAGTGGAGGAATTTTATTTTTGTATAACTTCACTTAAAGCTGCATTCAAAGCCCCATTCTGCAGAGTAAATTGCCACAAACTTAGCGTCTTACAGCCAGGGTCTCTGCTCAGGGTCTCACAGAGCAGAAGTCAAGGTGTCAGCCCGACTGAGTTCTCGTATGGGGATGGACGAAGGAAGAATCCATTTCTAAGCGCATCCAGGTTGTTGAGTTTCTGCCCTAGTGACCCAGTGAGCTCTAAGCAGTTCCACCACTGGACACCAGACAAGGTTGTGGGGCACTGACCTCCTTGGAATCTTGTATCTGCGATATTATCAGAATTATTTTTATTCTCCCACCCTTTCCCACTTAAAAGCAGCACCACGGGGGGGGGGGGGAGGAGATTGCAAGCCCTTTTTGGTGGCCATCACCAATATCTGCCCATGTTAGCCATCTTTTTCGCTTCCCTCTGACTTGGAAACTTTTAGATTTTTTCTTATTTGGAAAATTGCATACCAACTGAAGTCCTCTTTGCCGACCCTCAATCTTAGTTATCTTCCTCTTCCAAAATACCACTGTTAACCTATGATCTGCCTGTATCTTTCTGTCATTTTATGATAATTTTAATTATATGAGTATACAAGATATAAAGTTATACACTATCTGTAGTATGTAATATATATACTATTGTTGTATGTGTTTAATTGTTATCTAAATTATATCATGTTGTATTCTTTATCCCCAAACTTGCTTTTCTTACTCAACAATGTCTTTTTAGAATTGTGTAAGTTAATACATATATTAGGTGGATAAAGTTGATTGCTTTTATTTTTCCTGCATAGTGTTTTTTTTTTAGGTATGACCACACTTTTTGTCAATTTAAAAACTGATGGTATTTTAGATTTTCCTCATTTTTGTCATAACAACAAATGCTTTGGTGAACATCCTTGTATGTCTCGTTGTGTACATATACCCATATATGCTATAATCTCTAGAGGGTAGATGCCTGGCAGTTAAATTGTTAGTTCATGGTGTGTATACCTTTCAGTGTTAATCAATACTGTCAAATCACCTTTCAGAGTGCTTGTATCAATTCTTTTAGAATGGATAAGGCTGGGGAGATCTTTCTTCTTTGCCTAGTGATTAGGTCAGTGTCCATACTTTGATGCTCAAAATATAATACCAAGTGTTTGCAACTCAAAAGACCTTATCTTTAAAGCCCTCCACTCTAGCAAAAGATTTAAAGACTACTTTAAGAAGCAAAAATTGGGTACAACTGGTTCCTTTCTCCCTGTGTTTCTGCAGTAACAACACAACCCTAAGGACATGAGGATTTGTGGCACTGAGAGAAGAGAGGCAAGATACCCACTGATACTTCAGAGTATTAACCTCCCACACTATACTGCTTCTTACCCTCTCCATAATCCACAGAGTAGTTTTACTATTCTAGTTTTATAAATAAAGAAATGTGGTCTTTGAGTAGTCAGGCAATTTGCTAAGTTTGCGTACCTTCTTGGCCAACCCAAAACTTAAACCCAAATCAGCTAGACTCCAAAGACCATGGCTTTTCAACTGTGTTGTGCTGCTTTCTAGTGAAAAATTATTAGTGATGACGAGAACATCATATTTGTTAAAAGAGTGGTATTTCTGTGTCTCATCACATCATAGCATCAGATGAGTGCCCACAGTTTCCTAGATATTTCTCTCTTCATGGCTCCAAGTCATAATGGGTTTTAGCGATGCAGTTTGCTTTTAACTTCCACTTCCTGTTCAAAGAACTTTAATTTCCTCAAAGTTGTGTTCATGTACCACATTCACTTCTTTCTTGCTGCTTTCATATGTGAGGTGATTATAAAGAAACCCAAATGTGGGCATCAGGACTGCCATGGTTATTAACTATTAACTTACTAACTATCATCATTTAGACATTGTATAACATGAGTAATCAAATGACTATGGTTTTGGGGTTTTGTTTTGTTTTGTTTTTTGAAACAGGCTGGAGTACAGTGTGCAATCATATCTCACTGCAGCCTCAAACTCCTGCACTCAGGTGAACCCCCTACCCTTCTCAGTAGCTAGAACTATAGCTGTGTGCTACCACATACACCCAGCTAATTTTTCTTTATTTTTGTAGAGACAGGAACCTTGCTATGTCATGCAGACTGGTCTTGAAGTCTTGACCTCAAGCAATCCTCCCACCCCCACTACCCAAAATGCTGGGATCATAACCATGAGTCACTGTGTCCAGCCCCATTTATTTTTAATGCTTCTTTTATAATTTTACATTTTTTGCTCAGCTCATGATCTGTATCCATTGCATGATGGAAAGATATTAGAAAGTTTTTAAACTAAGGAAAAGCATATATCTGAGGATTTCAAAAAGGTATTGGGTATTGAATTAATGTTGAATTATACGAAGAATGATAGCCACTGGTAAAGATGCCAGATAACACAGATCAAAGATCACCTGCCTGGCAGTTTGTGATTCAAGGTTTTCTAATGATTAGCCAAGAAGTTCCTAGAACCAGAACAGGTATTTAATGAACCTGATGTAGAGAGAGCTAGACTTACCTATACATGTCTTTCCTTAATTCTTATTTAGCTTCTATATTTCAACAAAATGTAATTAGACTAAAATACTATTCATTTTGTGGTGCTCTACAGACTCACAGGATGAAATTGACCTTAGGCTGATTTTTAAAATTCTTTCTTATATTCTTTGATAATGTAGGTCAACTGAGAAAATGAAGTTGCCATTTAATTTGTTCCAGCATGCTGTGCTTATCCCCAAGGAGCAATTTTATATTGCCCAAGTAACTTTGTGCTTTTTAAAATATTTTATTTGACCAGGTGTGGTGGCTCACACCTGTAACCCCAGCACTTTGGGAGGCCAAGGCCAGAGGATTGCTTGAGTCCAGGAGTTTGAGACCAGTCTAGGCAACATAGCAAGACCTCATGTCTACAAAAATAAAAAATTAAAAATTAACCAGGAGTGCTGGTACATGCCCATAGTCCTGGCTACTCAGGAGGCTCAGATGAAAAGATTGCCTAAACCCTGGAGATCAAGGCTGAAGCAAGATATTACCATGCCACTGCATTCCAGCCTGGGCAACAGAATGAGAACCCAACTCCAAAAAAAATATTATTTATGTCCCATCTTTCACCTGGGATGGGTTCATAGAGGGTAGAGGCTGTGCCTTACTGAATTCCACAGCACCAACCACCGTAACCTAAAGCTAGCAGTGGTTCAGTGAGCAAATTCAGTGTTGACAATGACAGAAAATGTTCATCGGAACCTTTTCAGTCGTGGGTGAAGAAACCATCTCAGGTGTCCCAGGCAAGAAAGGAAAAGTATTGGCTCACATAACTTGCTAGGTCAAGGAGGTGGCATTGACTTCAAGAGTGGCTAGATCCAGGGTTCCAAGGACCTTATCACCATGTTGTCTCTGTTTCCTGCACTCTCTCCCATTTCCCTCCTGCCCCCAGATCTTTCCTCTGTGTTTGCTTACTTCTTTGACTTTCCACCTGGTTGCAGACAGGGTGACCAGCACCTAGAAATCCCAAAGACGAGAGAATTTCTCTCTTTCCAGCGAGACAAGAGAATCTCTCTCTTCCCAGCATCCATATCAATTCTCCAGATTGATCCTCCTGTTTGGGTCTTCTTCAAGTCGATTACCGTGGTACAGGAGTCAGGACTATATGATGGATACCTGTCCCAAAATACGTACTATGGGTGACAAGCTGTTACCAAAAGAACGGCTGAAGGAAAGACAAATAATAAATAACAGACACTCACTGCATGGCAGTGACAAGCAAATAATAATAATAATAATGATAGATGTATCATAAGTACAAATATGAGGTATTGGGGTTCTTGGGCATTATATTTATTTACCATAAAATCAGCATGGCATAAGTCCTGAAAACAAGGCTACAGAACCCAGTCAATCCCCATGGGACATGAAAACAGAGACTAAGAGAGTGTTTTAATGGCTAAGAGTTTTTAAAGGTGCTGTAGAAGTTTCTGTGAGACCCAAAGGGCTGGAGTGGCAAAGGGAAGATTTTTAAAAGCCTGTAACACCACCCAAGCAGTGGACGAGGAAACTTAGCTGCTATGTCCAGACATCTTGGGAGTGAAAGAGATGGTTCTTTCAAGACAAAGGTTCTTCAGGGCATATGTAAGAAATAGGCATAGGTCTGGTGCTAGAACATGAGAAATGCGTGAATAAGGGTGATCATATAAAGAGGACCAGAATGCCCTAACCCTAACCCTAACCCTAATCAGCATATGGGATAGAGGACATTCAAGAGACAGCTATACTCCCCAGTAGACCAGTAGTAATGATAGTTGCTACTAATGATCAGAGATAGGGCATCGACCTGAACTGTCTGATTGACTAAGTACACATCTGTTCTTGGTCATCTACATGGTGGCAGGGTCAGTGGAGAGCAAACAGGCAAACATCTTCAGAACTGTCATAAGGTGGGATCTGGGTGGAAGAAGAGCAAGCAGATGAGTCTTCTATAGATGAATCTTGGAAGGAGCCATAAATGTAATCAAGTGCTCCAGACAGCATGCCACACTTCCCAAACACAGACAGTCTTCAGTGAGGGGGAGCTAGAGAAAAGGATGAGTTACTGCCACCTAGTAAAACCCAAAGAAGCAAAGAAAAAAAGGGAAGGAGAAAAAAATCCATCAGTTCTCTGTCATTAGAAATGGGTGCAGCCGGGCTCGGTGGCTCAGCCTGTAATCCCACGCCTTTGGGAGGCTGAGGTGAGTGGATTGCCTGAGCCCGTGGGTTCGAGACCCGCCTGGGCAGCGAGACCTCATCTCTACAATAAATCAAAAAACCAGCCAGGCGTGGTAGTGCATGCCTGTAATTCTGGCTACTGGAAAGGCCGAGGCGGAAGGGTTGCCGGAGCCCAGCAGGTCGAGGCTGTGGTGGCCAGGAGCGTGCCACTGCACTCCAGTCTGGGTGACAGAGTGAGACTCCAACTCAAAAAAGAAAAAAGAAAGAAATGGGTGCAATAGGCCGGGCTCGGTGGCTTAGCCTGTAATCCCAGCACTTTGGGAGGCCAAGGTGAGTGGATTGCCTGTGTCCACAGGTTCGAGACCCACCTGGGCAACTTGACCAGATTTCGTTTCTACAATAAATAAAAAACTAGCTGGGTGTGGTGGCACGTCCCTGTTGTTCCGGCTGATTGGAAGGCTGAGGTGGCAGGATCGCTGGAGCCCAGCAGGATGATGCTGGGGTGACCGTGAGTGTGTGCCACTACACTCCAGTCTGGGCGACAGTGAGACTCCAACTCAAAAAACAAAAACAAAAAAAAGAAAGAAATGGGTGCAATGAAGATTTTATCTGTGGGAAAATAGTGTTAGATTATTATAATATTTTAGATTCATACATAATCAAGTATTATATTAAAATATTTAGACTGTTAACAACATTTTATTATTTCAAAAAGTACTAAAGTTAATATATGTATGTTTATATATGTGTGTGTATGTGTGAGTGTTTTTGTCTAACAATGTAGGTATTACTTATATATATACTACACACACACACACACACACACACACACAGACAGACACTGAGTCAGACAGCTCCTGAGATTATGATTTGGGCACTTTAGACTGATGTGTCAAATCACCTTTCAAATGGTTCACTGATTTTTTTTTTTTTTTTTTGAGTTGGAGTCTCACTCTGTCACCCATGCTGGAGTGCAGTGGCACGCTCACGGCCACACCAGCATCGACCTGCTGGGCTTCGGTGATCCTTCCGCTTCAGCATTCCAAGGAGCTGTAACTACCAGGCGTGAACTACCACTCCCAGCTAAGTTTTTATTTATTATAGAGATGAGGTTTTACCAAGTTGTTCAAGCTGGTCTCGAACCCGCGAGCTCAGGAAATCTACTCGTCTTGGCCTCCCAAAGTGCTGGGATTACAGGCTGAGCCACCAAGCCCGGCCTGGTTCACAAATTTATGCTACAACTCAAGACAATGAAAACTATTTTCCTCACATTGCTGTCAACACTGGATAAATTTATTTGTATGTTTGCATGCAAATCATTTGCATTTTTGTCAATTTTTTTGGTGATTAAGAGTATCTCATTAATTTTCCAGTGCACATCAGCTCCACCTTGAGGAGGTGTATGATGATTTTTTAACTAGTTAGAAGGGGTAGTTGTACAGGATGCCTGTAATGAGCTGATGGAGGGCCAGTGTAACCTCACAGTTAGACACGGAGGCTGGGGGCTCGGATTGTCTGGATGTGACTTTCTACCTCTTCCTACCCTTATTTGTTAGCTCAAATCATTGAAAAAATTATTTGACTCTCTGTGTCTTCCTTTCCTGTAAAATGTGGTTGTTTAAGGATTAAATGAGATAATTCATATGATACATTTACACAATGTGTACTGTGAAGTAAATGTCCAATGTTTTTCTACTAATATTTATTATTGCACTGAATTTAGGTCTTAGCATCCTGGCAGCCAAAGCAAAATGAGTTCATTGTTCAATAAAAAGAATAATAATTATTATAGTTACTTATATAGTAGCTACTCTGTGCCAGTAGCTACTATATAAGTAACTTATATATACTATATAAGTTACTTATATAGTAGCTACTCTGTGCCTGTTATAAGAATGTGATATAGTAAAGCATTTTAATGAGAAACCAAACTTCTTTGATCACTTATCATTGAATTCTGGGAGAAATTCAGCAGCAATTCATTCCATTATACAGAAAATTATCATTTTCCTTTTTTGATGAGGAAATTGAAACTATAATATCGAAGATCCTACCTCCAGTAAGTTGTCAAAATGAGATTTGAACCTAGGCCTTTTTGACACCATGGTCTTTCCAGCTATACCAGAAAGTTTTCCCAGAAGTCTCTGTATGAACCTGACTGCATTCTTTTGAGAGATACTCTTAACTACTCTGACATGCAAGCCTCAGGGTCTAATTTAGGACTCTTGTGATGCACATGTGTATATATATTTATTGGTAACCGTTTATAGTTGAGGAATTTTTTAACCAAAAGCATAAACACAACAGAAGTGTACTCATAGATTTTTGGTATTATGGTCAAACTTTGAATTCATAGCATGATACTCATTGAGGAATAATGATCTAGTCCATAGTGGTTGGTGATGTGAGAATTCCCGAGCCAATAGTGCCCTAGAGGACAACCCTGGAGATTCTGATAGGATGGTACAGGTCACAACCAAAGCTGTCAGGGACACCAGGGGGTTATTACTGGTGACACCTTAACTATAATGGTTCTTAGTTGCTTATGTACTTTGGTATCAAGTGTTTGAAAGCACCAGTTGCAGTTTCTGCAATAATTTATATGCAACTATACAGGCATGTGTACATGTGTGTTTATGCATGTATATGTGACATGCTAAAATACTTCATCTTTGGAGTTAAAACATCTATATACTAAAAACATTTAAAACAGGTATGATCCATTTAAAACATTCTGATAAATATTCTGCAGTATCTTCTGTTATCAAGCAGAAGATATTGCCTTGTAGACAATCATGTCACCAGTTGCTTTAAAGAACCAGTACATTACTTTTTCTATCTGTGTATGAAACAGACAATATAATATGGATTGATCTACACCTGTTATCCCTTGCTCCAGGTTGGCATTGCTCATTTCAGTGAGGCTTGAATGGATGATATCACTTTATAAGTTGCTTGTGTCTGAAGCCTTGGACAAGTAGATGCCCAGATGGAGAAAACACAAATCAAGTGAATTTATCAAGTAGCATGATGACAAAGCTATGTTGGATAAATACCATATAAGTGTCTAATATCTTCCCCTTTATAAAACAGGAGAAGTAAGAATGATTCTGTTTAATAACAGCATTAGATGGAGTATATTTAGAAATGTAAAAAATGTGGGGAAAAGCACAATGTTCAATGCATGCCACTAATTATACTGTCTCAAACAAGTCAATCTATGTCTGCCCTAGACTCTACCCATTTAAAATAAGAAAACAGGCCAAGCGTAGTGGCTCATGCCTATAATCCTAGCACTTTGGAAGGCCAAGGCAGAGGATTGCTTGAGCACAGGGGCTCAAGACCAGCCTAGGCAACATAGACCTCATTTCTACCAAAAAAAAAAAAATTATCCAAACCTGGCTGTGCCTACCTGTAGTCCCTGCTACTCAGGAAGCGCAGGAGGTCGAGGATGTGGTAAGTCGTGATCATGGCCACTGTACTCCAACATGGGCAACAGAGTGAGACCCCAACTTAAAAAAAAAGTAAGAAAATGAACTTAGGCCAGGTTCGGTGGCTCAGCCTATAATCCCAGCACTTTGGGAGGCCGAGGCGAGAGCATTACCTGAGCCCGCGGGTTCGAGACCCGTCCGGGCAATTTGGTGAGACCTGTCTCTATAATAAATTAAAAACTAACCAGGTGTGGTAGCACATGCCTGTAGTTCCAGCTACTCGGAAGGCTGAGGCGGAAGGATCATCAGAGCCCAACAGGTTGAGGCTGCGGTGGTTGGGAGCATGTCACTGCAGTTCAGCCTGGGTGACAGAGTGAGACTCCGACTCAAAAAAAAAGAAAAAAAGAAAATGAGCTTGATGATATTTGACTCCTTAGAGATTCATCATCCTAGATAGGCCCCCGTGCCTTTTAATGTATATAATGCAAAGAACAAACAGATGAAGGCAGAATTTTCCTAACTCCACCTTGTCTCTTTTTTTTTCCTAGACTATGTCAGAGAGTCACAATGACCTTGCACAATAACAGTACAACCTCGCCTTTGTTTCCAAACATCAGCTCTTCCTGGATACATGGCCCCTCAGATGCAGGGCTGCCCCCAGGAACAGTCACTCATTTTGGCAGCTACAATGTTTCGCGAGCAGCTGGGAATTTCTCCTACCCAAATGGTACCACCAATGACCCTCTGGGAGGTCATACCATCTGGCAAGTGGTCTTCATTGCATTCTTAACGGGCATCCTGGCGTTGGTGACCATCATCGGTAACATCCTAGTAATAGTGTCCTTTAAGGTGAACAAGCAGCTAAAGACAGTCAACAACTACTTCCTCTTAAGCCTGGCCTGTGCCGATCTGATTATCGGGGTCATTTCGATGAATCTGTTTACGACCTACATCATCATGAACCGATGGGCTTTGGGGAACTTGGCTTGCGACCTCTGGCTTGCCATTGACTATGTGGCCAGCAATGCCTCCGTCATGAATCTTCTAGTCATTAGCTTTGACAGGTACTTTTCCATCACGAGGCCTCTCACCTACCGAGCCAAACGAACAACAAAAAGAGCCGGGGTGATGATCGGTCTGGCTTGGGTCATCTCCTTTGTCCTTTGGGCTCCCGCCATCTTATTCTGGCAGTATTTTGTTGGGAAGAGAACTGTGCCCCCAGGGGAGTGTTTCATTCAGTTCCTCAGCGAGCCCACCATTACCTTTGGCACGGCCATTGCTGCTTTTTATATGCCTGTCACCATCATGACGATTTTATACTGGAGGATCTATAAGGAAACTGAAAAACGTACCAAAGAGCTTGCTGGGCTGCAGGCCTCTGGGACAGAGGCCGAAGCAGAAAACTTTGTCCACCCCACGGGCAGCTCTCGAAGCTGCAGCAGTTATGAACTTCAGCAGCAAAGCGTGAAACGCTCCACCAGGAAGAAATACGGCCGCTGCCACTTCTGGTTCACAACCAAGAGCTGGAAGCCCAGCAGCGCTGAGCAGGTGGATCAAGACCACAGCAGCAGCGACAGCTGGAACAACAACGACGCTGCTGCCTCCCTGGAGAACTCCGCCTCCTCTGACGAGGAGGACATTGCTTCCGAGACGAGAGCCATCTACTCCATTGTGCTCAAGCTCCCGGGTCACAGTACCATCCTTAACTCCACCAAGCTGCCCTCTTCCGACAACCTGCAGGTACCCGAGGAGGCGCTGGGGATGGTGGACTTGGACAGGAAAGCCAATAAGCTGCAGGCCCAAAAGAGCGTGGACGACGGGGGCAGTTTTCCAAAAAGCTTCTCCAAGCTTCCCATCCAGCTAGAGTCAGCCGTGGACACCGCCAAGACTTCTGAGGTCAACTCCTCGGTGGGTAAGACCACGGCCACTCTACCTCTGTCCTTCAAGGAAGCCACCCTGGCGAAGAGGTTCGCTCTGAAGACCAGAAGTCAGATCACTAAGCGGAAGAGGATGTCCCTCGTCAAGGAGAAGAAAGCGGCCCAGACCCTCAGCGCCATCCTGCTTGCCTTCATTATCACCTGGACACCGTATAACATCATGGTTCTGGTGAACACCTTTTGCGACAGCTGTATCCCCAAAGCCTTTTGGAATCTGGGCTACTGGCTGTGCTACATCAACAGCACCGTGAACCCCGTGTGCTATGCCCTGTGCAACAAAACATTCAGAACCACTTTCAAGATGCTGCTGCTGTGCCAATGTGACAAAAAAAAGAGGCGCAAGCAGCAGTACCAGCAAAGACAGTCGGTCATTTTTCACAAGCGTGTGCCGGAGCAGGCCTTGTAGGCTGAGGTTTGATCAATGTAGTGACAAAGCGCACACGTCAACCCACAGACCTTAGGAGGAGGAAGCTGAGGGTGGGGGTGATTTCTGGTGACCATAAAAAGGGTCTTATCAGCCAGATGTGAAAGAAGCTGTTTACTGATCCATTGAATAAACCCATTTTAATATAAAAAGTCAAATACCAATTCAGCAAAAACAAAAAAGCATACTACTGAGTATAAAGAAATTTATTCCAAAATGGACTTTGTTATTTTTTTTTTCTTAAAGAGGAAAAGAATATACATTGATTGCTTCACAGCAATTATACACCCAAATTGATCTGCCTGGGTTTTTTAATTCCCGTCAGCTTTGAAACCTCTGGTGAGCGAAGCCAGTCCCATTGTCACGTTCTCCGCAAGGATCCCCAAAGCGTGATCCAGACCCCACAGGCGACAGACACAGCAGGCTAGCGAATCTGTGGTTCTGATATTCTTTCATATGTTGCAAAAGCGGAATCTTCGTGTCCCAGTAGAGCTTCCTGTCTTCTCTCTGGTGTGTTGTTCAACTCTATTTGTGGACTTGATTCTTGATTCTTGCAAAGTACTGTTTTGTGCAGTTCAAGTTTCGTACCAATAAAAATACATAAGCATATACATATATATATGTGTGAGTTCTGCACGCACACACATAGTGTATATAAAATAATGGGAAACACAGAACTGGCAAACAATTCCTGCAATATATGCTTTCAGTACTTTGGTAACTGAAGGTTTCTAGGATCCTAATACAACCTAAAAGTGAAATAAGCCCAGTTGAATGTTTTTGAATCTGGGGCTGTTTTCCACAAGTCACCCTTGAAGAATATTTAGCAGAGAGCAGCCAGGCCTTCCCAGTAGGTCTGTGCAGAGTTTACAGGCTTGTGTCTGTCAGGCATGGTGGCTTGACTAGCCTCTGAGTGTAGCGGTCTCCTTTGTTGATACCTCTCTCCACAGAGCTAAATTGGGGCCCCTCCGAGCTCAAAAGGCGAACCACATCCACACGTTTGAATTTAATCATCTAAATCTGAATGTTTCAAAACAAAATTTTTGCTATCTAACCTGCTTGAAACTCAATTATAGTGTCACGTTTGAATGTCATACACAGCAATATAATATACATGTACATATATATATACATAAATATATATATGGCAAAGCAAAAGAAACATTGTGAGGGAGGATGAGGGAGAATGTTGTATTTGATTCTTGCTACCTGGCACCTTCCTAAGGAAAATAGGGCTTGCATCACTGTGGCAGTGATTTCTGGTGTTCATTGTCTAAACTTCACCCCAAAATAGGTGGGGCTTAGGAAGTCACATGTCCTCTGAAGAAAGACTTATGCTTTGAGAAGTAACACTTCGAACTGATTTTCTTACTTTTTGGAAAGAATAAGAATAATTTTGCATCATTCTTTAAATTGACCAAAACCGTTACGTGTTTTCTTTGGGGTGGGGTGGGGTGCTACTGTCTTGTCCTTGTTGTTGCTGCTGTAGTTGTTAGGGTTCCTTCTTTTCCTTTGCTGGGGATGTGAGGGGAGAGGGAGGGGAGGGAGGTGGGAGGGCTGTGGAGAAATCTTCCCTTTGTACAGGGCATCCATGTTGTGAACCCAGAGCTGGGGTAGAAGCTGCTCTTGTATTCCGTGTGAGGTGGTGTTTACAGACGACTTTGACAACAGTGGAAGTGTACTCAGTGGTGTCTGTGTATCTGAACTATTTAATTTCGTGTTATTTTTATATAAGAAATATTTATGGCTGCTTCACCAAGTGTTTATTTAATGTTGATAAATATTACTCTTCAGTCTTCAGCCGTGGTGTCTTTTGAAAGTGATTCTTTAAAGTCCACTTGAGCAATGACTAGACTATATTGAGCTTTCACGTGGCTAAGAAGAATAATGTCATCCTGTTGGCATCAGCAAGTACCTAGCTCTTTCTAGGTAGTAAAAAGTCAACTGTCACTTCAGCACAAATCCTTAAAACCACTCTTTAGTTAAACCCGAGGGGAACTGAACATAGCAACCCTCCATGATTTTGTTTGAAATTATATTATAAATGGTAAAAAAGAAAAGCAGTTCAGCATAATTGTAAGAATGATTTTTTTTTTTTTTTTTGGCCCACATTTCAACCAAAGAACAAGAAAAACAGAGACTGTTTACTAACATATATAGTAAACTACAGAATGTTATATTATCCACCTGTGAGATGTCCAGTAAGCAATTGCATCTATATTTTGTTACTCAAGTTGGCCTGGCACTAATAAATATGTGAATGCTTATTCAAGAGTCCCAGCACTTCAGTAATTTCCATTGTTTCGGAAACTCCTTCCTCCCTCCCAAAATGGTTATTTCCTGTATTAAAAAAAATTAGAATTAAATTACATTTGAGAAAAGGAAAAACCCTGAACTTTGGTAGAACTTTGAGAGTCAATTAGAGTTCTGCTTAAACATGATTATCTCCTGATCCATGTCCTTTTATGATGCTAATAAGGGCCAAAAAAAAAAAAAGGAAAAAAAAAGAAACAAATCCAAGACTCTAGGTCTCCTTTTTGTTACTGGTTTTATTATAAAATTGTTTTTAAGCCTCTTATGGATGAAAGTTGTTTTTAAAAAACTATCCACTGACTGTTTATAGAAAAGTATGGCCAACTCTTGGGTGTTTTTCAGAGAAGGAAAACAAGAAAAATAGATTATTTTGAATATGAAGAATTTAGAAGTGTAATTGAGGATGTATGAGTGTTTATAACTGGAACTTAGTTACACATCATTTCTCAAAGGGCTTGTCATTAGAAGAGGTAGTCAGCATTTACATAAGATCAAAATGTCTTTATCCCCAAGCTGAGATTCACATTATTTCGTGCCATATGAGGAAAGTTTGCAGGGATTTCAAGATTATTCACTTTAATTGAAAGAAGAAAATGACCAAACCTTAAATACACCACACATGGAGATTCATATTCACTCTCTCTTTTCTCCCCCTCCCTCCCCTTCCTCCCCCACCCCGCAGCTCTCTGCCCCACCCCCCTGCCATGGAGTCTATGTCTATGCTCATTCTCCTGGAGTCCTAATTCCTAACCACCCTTTGTCTCTTAAGCTCAGCCTGGACTCTCCACATGTGTTCCTTTTCTATTTTTCCTTCATGTTTAATCTGTCAGAAAAACCAATTTTTTTTCAAGCATAGTCATTAGACACTCTGGTGTCTAAAGATCTAGAAAGCATATCAACTTTGTTAAACTTACTGTGTGGCAGATGGGCAGAGCTCATGGCTCAGCTGAAGACCAGGAGACCCTCTATGAATCAAGGGAGAGAAACAGCAGGCAGGGAGCTCTGCTGCAAAGTTAGCAGTTTTGGCTCTGCCTGAAGGAGGGAAGAAGGATGTCAAGGTTGTGGCACAGTGGAGAAGTCGGATACAGACTATGGTGAGACAAAGCAGGAGCCCAGGGACCATTCAGGGTGTCCTGTACTTATCTGAGTAAAGATGATTCAAAGATGGTGACATATTACTGAGAAATCAGGCAGTCGGCCATTGGCAGTTTCAGAGGACAAGTGAAGGTAGCACAACATGGTCAAAAAAGCACTGAATTTAAGATAAGAAACCCTGAGTTCTTGGCTCAGCTCTGCCCACTGTCTAGTTACATGTCCTCAGACCTTCCCCATCCCTTAAAACCTAAATTTTCTGCATTCTCTCCTCATGCTCAAGCTAAGCAACACATTGAAGCATCTATAATTTGCCTTATAATAGCAAACAGGTCAAAATTGAAATAACTACCCTAAATGTAAAATAGTATATCCAGTGAATGCTTGAAAATTTCAGACTGTATATGTTCACGAAGTTATTTGCTTACTGTATTACAACACAACAGAATCCAAGGAACTCTTGAAATGTGTTGGTGAGCCTTGAGTTGTGTTGTTTCAAATACCATTCCAATCCACCACTGTTTCCTAGGGTCTGGCAACCTTGCAAATAGAGGTTCTAGGGAGATGTTGGTTTTGATTTTGCAATAGTATTTTTCATAATAGGACTGAAACTGTATAGAAAACAACACTCAAAAGTTATCTCCTCTTCGACTTAAACAACCCTGCTGCTACCACTTCCTCTGAAAGAGTATATTTCTTCAATGCAATGTGCAACTAAGTTGTTTAAACAGTATTACTTTAGCCCAAAATAGGTTCAAGGACAATTTTACTACTTTCTTTCTACAGACTCAAGTCACATTCTCTTTTCTTTTGTTCTCATGACTCTAAATTTTCAGCCTCTCCCAGAATTCATGCTATGCAAATAACTATTACACACCTAAGTGATCATTTTTGAGAAGGGTAACCCATGCTCTTTGGAAGTGGAGAGTTCCAATTTCTTTTTCTGCCTTTAGTTTTTCTGACTGAGAAAGGAGGCTCATGTTAAGATAACAGAAATGAAGAAAGAAGACCAAGTTCATAAAATGACTATACTTAAGTTTATAGCTGCACAATGTTTTGTTTGGGAGCACCAAAATGAGCAAGTTTTAGGATTGTTAGGTATACATTACATTCACAGCTTCGCACAGAGATGACAAACACACTTGGAGAGAGATGGATATAGACATCCAAATGCTTTGCTATACGTAACATTAAGCCTGTGGCATTCTAGCAGAACCACAGAGACTCGGCACAGAGTTCTGATCCGAGGACTTTGACCTAGGCTAAGAACATCCCAAATAATAATCCAGAGAGCCAAAGAGGTTTACCTCTCAGTTGTGTAAGACATCCTATGTAAAAGTCAGATGAGCCATACTCTCCACTGCAAAGAAACCTTAGGGAAACTTCCTTCACTGAAATTACAATCCAATAACCCTACCTTAAACTAAAAAGCCTATCTCCAGAATATAAAAGTTGATTATTGTTCTTTCTTGAAGTACAAAATACTTAGCAGTTCTGTAATTTACATACCAAACCCCAAACTATTTTTAACCAAAAGCTAACCAGTTTCTTGATGATGAAAAATGAGTCTTATTCACCTCTCTGCATTGTGACTAGCACAGTATTTAGTAAATAGCAGGTGTTCAGTATATGTTGTTAAATATTTAATAACCTTTTTAATTAATATAACAGATATTTATCAAATTTCTGTGTACATCAATATCCCATGCTGCTACTGTAGTCAGGAGCTATTTAGCTGGGAAAGGAAAAATAACTCTTAAATGTGATAGTTATCTAATAAAATATCACTGAGCAATAAGAAGAAATATTTTCAATAGATTTGAAGCAGTGAATAAAACATTTAGAGTTCAAAAAGGAAAAGGAAAAGAAATGCTTTTATCCCTAGAACTCAGAAACTTCTTACCAGTTTGGTCAACAAAGAGAAACTCGGCTTGTTGCTTGCCCTAGTAAGAAAAGTATCAGGAGGAGCTGGAGAGTTCATAAATATAGTATTCTGTTTGTACATGTGAAGATCTGTAGTTTGGCTTAAACCATCCTTGCATGTAGTTTTGCTTGGCGTGGAAAGTTGTTAGGAGAGACTCCTTTATCCTGTTCTGCAAGCAATTAAACAAGTGCCCTCTCTTATATTCATTCTTCATCCAGTTCATGGGCACTGTCAGCCTCCTGTGTACCACACTTCAGAGAAACTTCCTTTGGGCTTGTGCTTAGAGCTGTGTGAAGGCCACTTTTGAGCAAGGTCCTTCTTTCTTTTACACAAGGGAAACTTTACCAGGTTTGGTGCAGGTTTGAGGGATAATTAAAATGGGCTTCCAAATAGGTGAATCAGCACACTGATTTTTCTTGATAGGAAGCTTTTGGGGAAATGTCTATGAATTGTTTTGAGATGCTCTCAGGTGGATAGAGAAACCACTGTCCAAAAACAGATGGGTGTATATTTGCTTTGTAAGCAAAGGGCATGTATCATATTTGCATCTAAAACAGTGTCCACATCTTTGCCAAAGGCACTGAATCTTACCATTTTTTTATTACCTCGTGGCCAGCACTTCCTAAGTAGGCATTTCAGGTGTGTCACAAACCATTTTCATTCCTTCTCCTGAAAAAAAGTCAATCGTCTGTACTATAAAATGATGCCTGCAATTTTGTGGTGAATATTATCCCCAAGTTTAACAGTGAAATAAGTAAATAAAACTATTATTGAACAAAAAAAAACATGGTTTGCTTTTATTTTAATCCAAGGTCTATAATATAACTGTGGCTTTTTATTTTATAAAAGGATAGAATTCATTGAAGAAACCATTGTGAAACAGACTATTTGTGTTGAAGTCTTTCTTTTCTACACACAACAGAACTTTTTCCAGCAACCATCATTGTCCTATCACAACCACACACTTCTTAATCATGTGTTCAGAAGTTTGTGTTAAGCGTAAGTAAACTATATTTACACTTGTAGTCCTTACTCCAAGAGCACGTAAAGAAAAATATATATCTGTAGATACATACATGGAAGGGGAGTTTTCCTCTTTTTAAAAGAAATGTTTACCTTTTTCTCTCTTATGAGTTGAATTTTTATTTCTTTTGAACCCACCAGAAAAAAATTCTCCACTGGAAAAAAAATCAAGCTCTACATTTTATTGCACTAATTTTAAAATTAATGAAAGCAAATGTACAAACTGAAGTTACCCATGTCAAGACATGACTTGACATCTTTTTTGAGTGCCATGCTTGGCTTCTTAATGGCCATTTTACCATTCCACAGCCTGTCCCACCATCACCTCTTTAATCAATAGTGCAAGACTTCATCTTGCAACTTGGTTCACTACCGGGAGAGTGAGGGCAGGGCCAGTTAGAAGCCTAAACTTTACCCGCGTGCAGCTTTCTTACGTAGTTCATCCTCACTTGTAACCCACGTCTCTATAATAAAAATTAAAAAGACTTAATCTTGCACGTAAAGAGTAGGAAGGAGCATGTTTGCTCACTGTCTGTTTCTGTCTCTTTGTCTCTCTGCCTATCTCTCTCTGTCTCTCTCCTCTCTCTCCCTTTCTCTCTCTCGCTCTCTCTCAATATAGCTATAGTTATGGATCAAGACATAAACATAGACATCGTCTTTCCCTCTCTCCTTCAAAGTTTTGGCCTGTGCTCACTGGGATGATGGGCAGCCCCTCTCTGTTTTGACATTTCAATCTGTCATACTTACCATGTTGATCAATACAGGTGGCCAGAAAAAGAACTGTTTTTCTCGCTATCCTATGGATAATAGACACTTTTACATTTTTACATGAAACTCATACTGAGATTGAAACAAGAGAAGTTTTCTATTGTGCTAAAGTCTTTCTTAATTTGCTATATAACAATTTGTTCAATATAAAATGTAACTATAGAGAAAAACATCACTGACAGTACAGAAAATGAATAAAACATCAAAATATGTTAATGTTGAAAATACTAAGTGTAAGTTGATTTATAACTGAAAGGTGCTTTGGTAGGAGCTGATAAATAGCATTTGGGAGGGAATTGCCACTTTCTTATCCCCCTCACATGGGAAAGGAATTTTGTAAAATATAACCAATCAATTGATTTAAATATTTCCCCTAACTATTTTATTTTTTATTAGACTGCACTGGGACATTTTACTATTGAATTAGATGTTTTCTCTCACTGAAGCCATATATTTCTAATAAAAATTAATCACATTTTAAAACTATTTAGCATATTGTTAGAAAGCAATAAAAATTAACATGAGCAGTAAACTCGCATGATCTTTTATTAAGATTATATCACACACACATACCCCCAAAAAATGGTTTACAAGAGTATATATATGATACTTTTTTGAAAAGAGATCTTGTGGTCCAGAGCATTTTCAGACTTATGAAGAGAATGCAGCCAGATACTGCTTAGAAGTAGAAACCCTGGTAACCCCAAAACATAATGGGTTGATCAGCATGAAATCTGAGACTGGCAAAAATGATGCATCAATTTTTCAAATATTTCTAGTAGGTATCGTAGTCTTCTTTTGCAATTATTTTTAAAAACCTGATTGTATCATGCTTCTCTTTACTGAGTTTCTCTCCATTCTAGACAATGCAGTAGACTGGGATAGTTACATGCAAATCCAGTACTAATGTTCTGGGTTCACAAAATGACATGTCTCTTATAGTAATGTCTTGTCTATAATGCATGTATCTAATTATACTTCTTTGATTCATATTATCAATTGTTAATTTCTATTTTTTAAAAATGAGACTTTGATTTTAAAAAGTCTTTTACTTGTTAGATTTGGAAGAAACTACTTTTAATATCAATGTAGGCTGTGTATGTATTTGAGTTGATCCCAGGAAATGTTTTTGTCACGACTGTTACTGAATTCCCCTCCTCTTAACTAACTTTCCTTTTTGAATCAAACCCTTTACTTCAAGCAATTAATTCATAGAGTTGACAAATTTGTGATGTATCTTTCTGATATGAACAACCACTCAGAAGCTATAAAAAAAAAAGGTGGAAAGTGGTGGTGTGGTATAGTCATATTGTCCCAGAGGGACAATTCTTTGACATTTAGTTTGATAGAGCCAGTGGAATTTTGATAATATCTAGTTTACTAAATGTTTGACTCATTGATTCAAAGAGAACTCTAAGAGTGACAACTTCCCTACTCTGGCTTCTAGACACAAATTACCTTAAGAAACCTGACTTCTATAACTGACTCCACCTGCTGGAGAGATACTGGTAGAAATGATTGACGACATTCTGACACTATGTGGGTTAGCTTGAAATGGCATGGATCAACACAGATTCAGATCAGAATATGAAGGAACAAAACTACAGAGACAACTGAGCACTCTCCATCATGTGCAGTGAGTTCCTTTAACTGTAACTTCTCGATGAAAGGCCTCTTCTGAAGCTCACTTCGGAACAATATAAAAAGGCCAATCCTTTGCCATTAGGCTGGAAGTAAATATTTTCCTAGATACCATTGTGTGAAATCATTCCCGCCCTGGTCATGGAATCCGTTCCATTATCTTTAGTTGCTGGAAGTGGTACCAGTAGTCGTGGGGCCTCAGGTGATAAGATAAAAGATGGCTCTCTGCACACCTGCCTCCTCACACCACCAATCCCCACCCCAGCAAGTTTTAGTTCAGACCTATTAGTGTAGGAAGTACCACAGAAACCCAGATAGAAACTTGCCAGAATTCTACTCCCTTTTTGATTGTATGAGAAACAAACAGTACACATCTAATGCAAACTTTCCGGCCAAGCACGGTGGCCCACATGTCTAATCCCAGCACTTTGGGAGAACTTGGTGAGAGGATCTCTTGAGGCCAGGAGTTTGCAACCAGTCTGAACAACATAGAGAAACCCTGTCAAAAAAAAAAAAGATGTTTCAATTAGTCAGGCATGGTAGTATGTGCCTGTAGTTCCAGTTACTCAGAAGACTGAGACAGGAGGATCGCTTGAACCCAGGAGTTTGAGGCTGCAGTGAGCTATGGTCATGCCACTGCACTCCAGCCTGGGCAACAGAGCAAGACTCTGTCTCTACAAAACAGAAAAAAACTTTCCTTGTCAAAGTGGGAAAACTGTTACTACATTTTCTCTCTACCCTGCTATCCATGCCATCCCACTTCAATTCCCTACTTCCTGTATTTTATGTCTCTTAACTCAGAAATAAGTATCACCTAGTTAACACCAATTATATAAACATTGTGCTTTCTAACATGATTGACGACTATCCTGCTTCTAAAATAAAAAAAAAATCAATTTGTGTACTATTCGGCAGATTACATCTATTGTGGCAAACAGTGACTTTAGAAGTTGTGTAAAAACAAAGAGAGGGATAAAGACCAATAAAGAGAAAATAAGTACTCACTGTTAGTTAAACAATAAGGGGTTCCTTCAGAATTCCTTTCAGTATCCTAAGTAAGATTAAGATCCTAATGCACTCCAAAGACTGAGCAACCCTGGCTAGAACATCATAGATCTCTGAGTTGGAAGGAACTTTTAAAATATTATCCAGTCAAATTTGCATTCAATGCAAGGGACCCACCTTCTGTAGCATCCTTGACCACCGACCCACAGGGTTCTGTGTAAATAATTCCAATGACCGGGAACCTACCTATTAAATAAAGCAGACCCCTTTATACATAGAGATTTGTATGTGTTTTATCTACCAGTTCTAGCCTCATCTTCTAGGGCACTGGTTGTCAAACTGGAGTATGACTGTCTCTAGGGATACATGAGACTTTCCAGGGAGTCCCAGAGTAAGGTCAGTGTAAGGAAGTCATTTTCTAGATCCAACTGCCAAGGGTAGTCTTTCCCACGTTGAAAAGATCATGAGCCTTTTTTACTTTATAGTGCATGCCCCTCAGTCCTATGGGCAAAAAAAAAAAGAAAAACAAAATCTGGACGACAAACAAAAAGACAATTTCAAAATTTGTGGTTCTGAAAGAATGTCCTGTGGCAGAAAAGCAAATAGAGTTTCAGGAAGAAAAATTGAAAAGCATGGTGTCATATTTAGAACAAACATATGCTAAGGTTCTGAGCTGTCTGTCTGTCTACCCATCCATCTATCCATCTGTCTATTCATCCATCTATCCATCTACTATCTGTCTATTATCTATCTTCTGTCCATCTCAACCATCCATCCATCCATCCATCCATCCATCCATCCATCCATTAATCTATTTATGAATCAGAATTCAGAGGTGAAGTAGTTATCATAAGAACACATAAAAACACATTTCTCTGAATTGGAAAATTAGGTCAAATGTTTTTCAGCATAAAGCAAATGTAATTTGTGTGATTAGCTGAACAGGATAAAAAGTTGGCTCTGCCAGTAGGATTAGATGCTGTACATTTTCCATACGGTAAATGATAAAATCTGTACTACAAGGTTTTGATAAAAATATATTTAATGGATAGAGATAATATGGCATATGCAGGAAATTAAATTCAAATCCTTTGAACTATTAAACATATAAAAAGTGTTTATAGAACAAATTTAAAATGTGCAAGAGTTACATAACTTTTGAAACATGTTTTGAATATACATTTGCAAAAAAAGAGAGAGAACTGTAGAAAACAGAATAATAAACTCACTTATTCATCCATATGATGGATCTCTGAATATATGGTGACAACTCTCATTCTCCCTTACATCACTTATTCCCCACTTTAAATCTCGATGATGACCTCAGCTATTCCTCATAATGCACGTTCCAGAGTGTCACCAATGTAGGAAGGAATTAGTAATGCCAGCAAGGCTCAGCTGTCTTTCCTGAGTTCCAGCTCACATCCAACCTGGCCCTAATGATACAATCAGGCTTGCCAGTTGGCTCGACAAACCTCACTGCCTGTAAAGCAACACCCACTTCATCTTCTAATAAGTCAGCAAGTGACATGAACATAATTTCTTACCCTAACTCTGGCTAATTTCATGTGTCCTGAGACTGCAAAATACAATCAATCTAAAAGTAGAAGACAGATGGGGCACAGTGACTCACGCCTGTAATCCCACCACTTTGGGAGTCCAAGACAGGAGGATCGCTTGAGGCCACCAGTTCAAGACTATCTGGGGTTACATAGTGAGACGCCCCTCTTTATAAAAACTAAATTTAAAAATTAGCTGGGCATGGTGGCTTACATCCGTAGTTTCAGCTACTGGAACGCTGAGATGGAAGAATTGCTTGAGCCCAGGAATTCAAGGCTGCAGTGAGCTATGGTCATACCACTGCAACTCCAGCCTGGGTGACAGAGCAAGACACTTTCTCAAAAAAATAAAATAAATAAGTAAATCAGAAAAAAAGAGAAAAAATAAGATCGTCAACAAAAGATAGAAGCTTGTGAAGAAAAAGGAAAGCTGATGGAAAATAAGTATATATCCAACTATATTGAAGGTGAGAGTGCATCAATAAACAAGAATGTCTGACATAAACGAGCATTAAGTAAAACATTTTAGTATTTTCCTACTGCTACTACCACAAACTGCTTGTGATTTTTAGAAGCGGGGGAAAAAACAAGGTTTCTGTACAATGCTGCTAAAAATAAAATTTCATTTTCATGAAAAAAAAGATCACTGGCGACATGGTTAGAGTCAATAGTATTTTAAATACATGTCATCCCACTCGTGTAGAAAGATTCTATGCTTTTGAGTGTGTGAGAGGTTGGTATGTTCTTTGCTTCTTTCAATTCACTACTTTCTCTATCATCACCACCATTCGTCTCCAGTCCTGGCCAAATCCTTCATCTAAAACTATAGCTCTCTATAAGTACTGCCCTCAAGGAAAGGGCTAATTCATAGGGGACAAAGAGTCAGAAGTCTTGACTCCTGATCTTTCAAGTAGATCTTTAACAAAACAGTATTAGCAAAAGAAGTCTTTAAAGCCATAACTTTCCACAGCAATAGCCAGACACCTGAAAGAAAAATGAGTTTTGGCATAAGTGGGCCCTGATCACTGGTTACTTGAGTTCAAGGGTGACATCAGACAGACATGGGACTTTGCTGGGGAGAGAGGGAGGGAGGAGTGAAGGAGACACTCGACAACACACTGTATACCTGTGCCACTATCAAGGGGAGAGAATGAAGCCCAAACTTCACCTGCAGGCAACCTACTGATGTATTAAATCCCCACAACTCTAAAATAAAATAAAATAAAAAGAAATAAAAAGAAAAGTGAGTTTTGGGAATTCCAAAACCCCCTTGGGCATCTACCAGAGGATGTCTACCTCTGCGCCACAGAAACATGCTCCTACTCAACCATATTCTGGGCTCGGGTATTCTCAACCAGTACAAATAACATTGTTTTGTTCAGTGCTGTTTCATGGCAATATTGATGAAAATGAAAATAAAATTGATTTCAGGCCAAAACCACTATCTGTGCAGAGTTTTCATGTTCTCTCCATGTCTGTGTGGGTTTTCTCCAGGTACCCTGGTTCCTTCCCACATCCTAAAGCTGTGTTCATTAGGTGAATTGGCATGTCTTCATGGTTCCAATGTACCTGACCTGCCATGATGGGTTCCAGCCACCTACCACTCTGAACTGGAATATTTTAGCAAATGATTGTATTCCTTGTTTGTATTAATCTTTCTTAAATGCATGTATAGCTCACATATATTTCAATATTTAACATTAGAAGTATTTGGGGCTTATTTAGAAGTTTGGTGATTTTTTTGTGACCTGAAAAATGCCATAGGAACTTAACTCTATATCAATTAGCCTACAGTGAAACTAGTTTTGTTCAAAGTCTTTTCACTTAAAAGTCCAGTTTTCAAGAAACTATTGACAACCCGAAGGAAGGATGGACTTACCATACCATGGCTGAGTCTTCTCAGTGGCAGTGAAAGTCACGTTTTCCTGAAATCTGCACCTGGTCCCTTCTTTTTCAACTTTTAGTTCACTGTTTTTGTTGTTGTGTTGCACTATTTATTTTTCTGATTCAAAACCCCAGCTCCTTTCCAGCTCAACAACTAAAGTGTGTTTCCTGCCTGATAGAGACTTTTACCCTTTACAGAGTAGATGTATCTACAGAGAGAGAAAAGCTGTCCTCTTCCTCAAAATAGTCCCTCTCCCAGCTCATGAGCTCTCGGCTCCAGGTGCTTCTTCAAGTTCAAGGATGATAGTGTTTGAGTATTCCTCTGGGAAGGGTAGAGCCTTCTGAAAGCTCGTTAATTATCTCCTTATGCTATATAATATTTTAAGACAGTGAAACAAGTTATAGAATCAAGTCCGTGCAAAATAAAGGCAAGGTCTTCAGAATTCTTACCGTTCCAAGTGCCTGTTCATAGTTGAAGCAATACTTCAGGAGTTGATTATATGTGCCCGGCTCTTCTTATTTTTCAAAAGGAGGTTTATAGTATAGAAAGAACAACGAGAATGTTCTTGAGTCCAGAGTTCATGCCAAACAATAGGAAAAAGAGAAACAGACTTGGGATGTTTTCTGGGCAGTCCCCCAGGATTCTCTAGTTCCCACAGATGGGAGAGGACCAGCACAGAGTTTCCTTAGGAACTGGTGAAGCTGCCTAGATCCACATGCCTTGGCTTACTGAGATTTCTACCTAGACCATGCCTCTCCCAGCTATCCATGTGGTTGTTTTATGTCATAAATCATTCATGCTCTGCTCACATATTAAACTACTCATAGCATCCTTCCCTTGTCCTCCTATCTTAGTACATTCCTGGCCTGTTGTGGTGGCTCACACCTGCAATCCCAGCACTTTGGAAGACTGAGGAAGGAGGATTGCTTGAGCCCAAGTGTTCAAGACCAACCTGGGCAACATAGTGAGATTTCATCTCTACAAAAAATAAAAATAAACTAGCCAAGCATAGTGGTACATGTAGGAAAAATAATAATAAAGTAAAAGATAAAATAGCACATTTCTGTCCTGTTCTCAACCTAATCATTTTACATTTTTTTCTTCATAGTACGTGTTACTTCCTTGTATGTTTTTAAATATGTTTATTGCCTATATCCCACCACTAGAATGTGGCTCCATGGGAACTGAGTTTTTGTTCCTTTTTCCTACCTCTCCCACACCAGTATACATATAGATCCCAGAAGGACACTTTGACACTTGGCAGGAACTTAATATATTTTTGTTGAACATTAAAAAAAAAAAATCCTGAAGGCCAAGGCAGGAAGATTACTTGAGGGCAGGAGTTCAAGACCAGTGTGGGCAACATTGCAAGACCCCATCTTCACAAAAAAGAAAAATAAAAAATAAATTAGTCAGGCATGGTGGCATACACTTATCCTAGTTACTCAGGAGGCTGAGGCAGAAGGATCACTTGAGCTTAGGAGTTCGAGGTTGCAGTGAGCTATGATTGCACCACTGCACTCCAGCCTGGGCAACTGAGCAAGACTCTGTCTCTAAAAAAATCAAAACTCAAACAGCTATCTTCATACTTCCACATTTTAATTGAGTTGAACTATTTTTTCAATATATGTAGCTTCCTATCTAGTGTGTGATTAAAATTTCTTCAAGCAGAAATCTAATACAGATTCCAAATCCCTCATACTAGTCAATAAAATGAGCAATTCTTTCCATTCTCCAAATCAAAGTCTTTCTTTGCAGGGCATACTATGGTTCCTAATATTTCTTATTACTTATAAATTCCTGGAAATAACAAGAAGTTCATTTCAATGAAAGCTTAAAGGGTATTTAATATCATATATTAAATAATTACATGAAATTTTTAATGATCTATACACATTTTCCAGTCTTCAGTATATGTTTTATAACAAGATTTTACTTCAAAATGTACTCATACTTGGAAAATTTCTCCATCATTCTGTAAAATGTTCATATAGTATAATTGTTGCCCTGTATCAATTCCTGTTCATATACATGTGTTTGCATATACAGCTATTATCTCTATGTCAGACATAAAAACGTAAAATTAATTGGATTTTTTTGCTATGTTCTTTTCAGTTCCAGTTTTTGAGCACCTCAATCTTAATACTCTTGTATTTTACTTTTCATTCTTCAAAGCTTAAGCTATTCAATAAGCTTCCAAATGGCCTTTTCCTCTTACCTTAGAGCAATTCTATCTTAAAGCTGGTTAAACACCAAAACCAAGAATGATCTCTGTAAACATGCACCATGTTCCACATTTTCTTTTTATGATTTAAAAGCAGGCCTTCAAAAAATAACTCCCTCCCTTCTACCAGCAATCCAAACCTCAGGCAGCGGGACTGAGAAATGAGTCCCAATTAAACTTCCCAGGACTTGCTCATCTGGGGTGCCATCCATATTCCCCACTCTAGCAGAGACTTTTCTTGAAAGTATTTGCCCACCGAAGCTGGACTGGATAAAAAAAAAAAATGTGGTACATACACACGGTGGAATATTGTGCAGCCATAAAGAAGGACAAATATATGGACTTTGCAACAACCTGGATGGATTTGGAGTGGATCACACTCAGTGATTTATCACAGAAACAAAGAGCAGAGTTCCATATGTTCTCACTCATAAGCAGACCTTGAACAATTCTAATGCTATACGAAAGCAACTGACAGTAGTGGGAAACTGTCAGCGGGGTGGGATTGGCAGTTGAGGGAAACTGCTAGGGGAAGGAGGGGCATACCTCATCAACAAGGGTATCCGCATGATCAATGTTTGTAAACCTAAACCTGAATTGTACCCCACATCTTTATAATTAAAACTTAAATTTTAAAAAAAGAAAGTAGTTCATTGTCATTGTCTCGCCATTTTCAGACTTTCTTGTAATGCAGAAAAATATGTGTGCATGATGTATTTTTCTCTTCTTTCTGAAAAAAAGTAGATCTAGTCATTTAAAATGTATTTTGTTATTACAAAAGAAAAGTGCTGTGGATACCTTGGTAATGGCCATAGAATGGAAAGGGTAGATATATCAAGATGAAGTCATTCACATGAGGCCTAACACTGAGCTCTCTCAGTCTAAGGTAAGAGGCTGCTCTGGTCTTATTTGAAATGATCCCCTGTTTTTATTGCTGTTGTTTGTTTTGTTTTGTTTTGTTTTCAGACTGGCTTTGGCTTTTTTCTTTGTTTGTTTGTTTATTTGTTTGTTTCATTTAATCTGGTAGTCACATGTAGTCATTTCCAGATAAGGAAAAAATGTAAAATAGGTGAAGTTCCTTTTTTAAAAAAAAAAAATTGGGGGATATGGAGGGTCTTTTTTCCTCTGAGTTGTTCTTGTTCCAGGTAAATATTGACCTGGAGAAAAATATCTACTAAACTAATTTTACAATAAGACACGAGTGGTGTGTGAGTTATTAATGCTGTGGTACCCAATTATCACAAATTCAGTGGCTTAATACAAACATGAATGTATTTTCTTACAGTTCTGAAGGTCAGAAGTCCAAAGTGGGTCTCACTGGGCTCAGATCAAGCTCTTGTCAGGGCTGAGCTCCTTCTGATGGCACAAGGAGGATATTACTCTGCCTATGGAAAGTGAGACTGTGTCATCCTCTCTCCTACTTTTCCCAGAAGGGACAGGTATTTGCACTTCAAAGGACAAGCCCATAAAACTGATTTCTAAAAAATTCCCAGAAGGACTATATACTGAGAAGGAAATCCCAGCAATTAGACAAGGGCATGCTTTTAAGAGTTGGTGCATCACCAAGGTTTCTGTAACACACAGTGAAGAGAAAATTAAAAATGGATGTTTGTGATTGGGGAAAGATGGACACCAAATACCGAAAAGGTTTGGAAATGCCTTAACATTTTTATTTTGTTTATATTTTCTCTTTTGCATGTGCATATGAGAGATACATATTTTTAAATCCTTGTCTAAAATCTTCAAAAACTCTGTCACTAAATGGAATGATTGTAATGAGCATTGAGTTCTGTCAACCTAAAATTGTTATAAAATAAATTTCCCTTTTAAAAAAGTATTGAGTAACAGCACAATTGGAGGAATTATTTTTCCTTTTAGTGATACATAAAATAACATTCTTACAATTGGTGATGACTCAGATTCAATGAAATATGGTATTTCATGCTTGATTTTAAGTTATTTTGCTACTTAAATTGATAGACAGCAAATTCCTGAAAAAAGACATTGTAATTTTTTAGAAGTTTTATTTTAGGTTAATCATGTTTTCAGGGGGAAAAAATCTGACTTTATTTATTTTGCTCCAAATGAAAATTCAAACGATCTTAATAAAAGGGAAGCTATTTGAAGTTAATAAATCATTCTGTGACACAATAAAAAAAATGAGTACTCTTGTGTTTGTTGTATCTCCATACTATGAAATCACATCACATATTTATATTTGCCATAAAGAAGGCAGATTTGATGGTATTCTGGGTTGAATTTTGAAAACTAACCTGGATTATGAAAAGAAATATACCTTGACATGATTCACCTGCTTTTTAATATAATTCAGTGGTAAATGAAGGTTATCATTGGTAATCACAAATTTTCTAAATATAAAATTTGTTCATCATAGATTTAAATGCATAATACAATTTATGTGATCATTTTGTATAAGTACATTCATTTCCATCTGAATGAGATTTGATTTGCAATTTATAATGACTTCTAATGATGTGATATTGATATAATTCTGCATCAAAATCAAATAAGATATAGTGTGACTTTAGTGATACTATATCTTGTATCTAGTGACATATTTATCTTTAGGTCTACAATTTAATACTTGTTATTTATAAAAACTTGTCTTCATGCTTATTCATTCAACAAATAGCTATTGAGTATTCACAGTAAGCCGTGCACTGTTATGTTACAATCATTTAACAAAGACAGCTAAATAAGTTAATATTTATATTAAGGTTAAAGGTATCAAGCCCTAGACAAAAATGCAAATTTAGTTATTATGAAGACAAAGTGTTTTCAATATATTTGACATTTGTACATACAGATAAAATTAAATTCCCATCTAATTCAAATATTTATCCGATTTTGTTTCCTAGATTGGTTAAAATGTTTATCTTTAGTCTCATTCTTTATTTTTAAGGCACAGTTTTCTAGTCAGTAGTTCGTGAAAAACTATGTCCCACAAATCCTGGAGAACGTTTCATTCGATCTACACTGCAAGAAATACTTAAGAGAATACTTTGGACTGAAGAAAATTATTCTAGTTGAAAGTACAGAGCTATAGGGAGGTATGAAGAGAGATGAAAACAAACATATATGCTATGATTTTATGACTTTTTAAAACAATGACAATTATTATAAATATCTAGTGGGTTTGAAAAATGTGTAGAAGTAAAACAAATGACTATAATAGCGAAAAAGGAAGGGGGTGAGCTCTTGAGCACAATCAAGATTTTGGATTGTTGGCTGGGCTTGGTGGTTCACACCTGTAATCCCAGCTCTTTGGGAGGCCAAGATGGAAGGATTGCTTGAATCTAGGAATTCAAGACTAGCCTAAGCAGCATAACAAGAACTCGTCTGTACAAAAAATCAAATAGCTGGACATGGTGGTCCACGCCTATAATCCCAGCTACACAGGAGGCCGAAACGGGAGGATCCCTTGAGCCCAGGTGTTTGAGGCTTCAGTGAGCCATGATCACGCCACTGCACTCCAACCTGGGCAACAAAGTGAGACCCCCAACTCAAAAATAAATTTTAAAAAATGAGAATTAAAAAATAAAATAAAGCCTATTTTTAAAATTTACATAAGATTTTCTTAAACTAAGGTATGAGTCATATGCACAGAAATTATGTAAAAATTAAGTTGTATATTTTTCATATCATATTTTTAAAAATTTGAACTATACATTTTAATCAAATATTAATACATATTTTTGAATCATCTTATAATTCATACATATGATTCCAAATTTTTTCAGTTGATGCATTTCCTCATGTTTATATTCTCTTTTTCCTGATAAGTAGCATTACATATTGGTTTAAACTTCAGGGTTACAAGTCATATTGCCTCAAATAAATCCTTTATCTGCAGCAGATTGAACTTTTCAAGTAGTAGCACTTTCCAACCACAAAAGTAAATACATATAAATGTGGTATGTTTGTACAGCAGAAGCACTACTCAACAATAAAAGAAGCAAACTACTTAAAAATACAATGAAATCGATGAATCTCAAAAGCAACACTTTCACAAAGGGAATATACAAAAAAAAAATCAGCGAACAGGGACACAGTGCTCAACATAATTAGTCATTAGGGAAACAAAAACTAAGTCAATAAAGGACTTACAAACAATCTAGGAGAGTTTTTATTAAAGGCTAACAACACCAATGTCAGTGAGAATGTAAAATAACAAGAATTCTCATACATTGCTTGTGGGAATGTAAAATGATTCAATCACTTTGGCACTTTCTTATAAAAGTAAACGTACACCTATAATCCAACAATTCCAGTTTCAGTATTTACCCAAGAGAAATAAAACACATGCCCACAAAGAGACTTTTACCTGAATGTTCATAACTGATTTACTCATAACATCTCCAAATAGGAAACAGCCTAGACATTCAACAATAGAATGGCCAAGCATATAAATGAAGACTATTTGTACAATAGAACATTCCAGCAATAAAAGAACAAACTATTGATAAATGCAGTAAAAATCGATGAATCTTAAAAACATCATATCATGCAGGGAAAAAGTCAAATAAATGAGCGGTAAATTATGTTTTTCCTTGCCACCATTGAATTACCTTTGTGTCTTCATCAAGAAACAGTTGGTGCTGTGTGTAGTGACTCACACCAGTAATCCTAGCACTTTGGGAGGCCAAGGCAGGAGGATTGCTTGAACCCAGGAGTTTGAGACTAGCCTAGGCAACATGGTGAGACCTTGTCGCTATAAAAAAAAAAAAAAAATCAAAAAAATTAGCAAGACATGGTGGTGTACACCTATAGTCCCAGCTACTCTGAAGGCTGAGGCCAAAGGATTGCCTGAGCCCAGGAGGTCAAGACTTCACCGAGCTGTGACCTAGCCACTGCATTCCAGCCTGGGTGACAGAGTGAAATCCCCAACTCAAAGGAGAAAAAAAAGAAAAGAAAGAGTTGATGTTTAAGTGTGGATTTATTTCTGCATTCTATCCTGTTCCTCTGATCTGTATGTCTTTTTTTATGTCAATACCACACAGTCTTGATTATTATAGTTATCATGTAAGTCTTGAAATCAAGTAACATGATCCTTCAACCCTTACTCTTTGAGATTATTCTAGCTATTCTAGGTCTTTCAGCAATGGATTTTTATGTACTCTAAGCTTTGGTTACTCCTTACTTGAAACTGAAATGATAATCACTGTGTTGTTATAAATGAATAATACAGTGAATTTTAAATTATCTGATTAGATTAAATATTTATTTCCATTCCTCTTTCTCGTTTTTGTTTTCCTCTCTGAAAATCTAGGATTTATATATGACAAAAGATCCTTTCCTGTTGTGGGTTTCACTGAGTTATATTTAAATCCTAGAGAATTTACAAGAACTAAAAATAAGCAGAAGAGAGAAATGTTATCATAAATTTGTAGTTTTCCCACTAGTTAATTAGAAAATCTTTATCATTATAGAATTCCATAATTCAGATCAGCAATTTCTTATTTGTCTAACTTTGTGACTAGATTTACAGTGTGTGCTCACACCCCTTTGCCTTTTCAATGATGCTAGCTAACTCCGGATGCCACGAGGGAATTGGGGTTCTCAGAGCTTGTTTCACAGACCTATCAGGCTTCACTTAAGACCTCTAAATCTTTACTACTAAGCACCCCAAGAAACCCCTGTGCAGCCAGAGTTTGAGAAATCAGAGTCTAAAATTGCCCGGCCCTAAAGATTCAGGTCATGGAACATCACAGAGACACTACTAGTGCCCGGCAGAGCAGACAAACAAGAGCCATAAAGGAAAGGAAGGTCTTGAATATGCTGAATCCTAAATGGTGTCCCACCTACCCTTAAATCAACCTTGAAAACAGTGGTGCAATATACCAGATCACCTTTATCCCAGAGTGCCTTTTTCAAGCTGGCAGAAATAGCAGGCAGACAAAGGGCTGCTTTCCCGCCCTGCTGCCAGCCCTGGCTCCCAGAGCTCCTCTGTCACGGTTTCCATCTGCAGAGGCCCCAGGAGGCAATTTGCACAAAGGACTTTGCCACTGTCCTTCAATCCTTGAATTTGTTCCTGTTATTCCCCCTCCCTGAATTCCCTGCCTCCCGACTCCATTGCTGTCTATCAACTTATTTCCTTCAATACCTGATTTAAATGGTATTTCCTCCCAAACAACTGAGACCATATAGGTCCTGGATTTTCAAGGAGGGTTCAGACTCCAACACTCCATCGTCATGCTTTGAGTAAAGTCTGTGTGCACTAATTTTTGTTTTAAAACTGTTTGCTACACACTCAGTGTCTTTACTTGGCGTTCATAGTTCCTTCCTCTGTGTACTCCCGGTGCTATGACTTTCTCTGTCAGGTGGTAATAATCCCTGGTCTCTGTTCCTGCCTCATGCACCGCCTTCTGGCACTGAAGGTGTCGTGAGGACAGGTACTGACATTCATTTACCTCTGTGTTCCCCTAGCATTCACCCCAGAGTAGTGTAATATTATTTCACAATTAACTTCAATCCCCAAAATGACTAATGCCCTTACTGTTTCATTTTACAAAAGCGATACTAATATTTTTTTTTTAGCAACAGGGTTAACTAAATATAGTTTGTTTTTCTTATAATGTCCTTTTAAGACCAGAAGAAAAGGGCCCATTGCACAAAGCATCTATCTTTTAGCTACCTATGGCTCATATCCTATTGTCTAGAATTAGGCATTTGGCTAGAATTTTATCAGGTGACCAGACTCACGACACACAATGCAGGCTGAAAAATGTCATACCGTGTTTATTCTGAGTCATTGTGCTCCCAGATAAAATCAGACATTTATTAGTATGGAAGAAGACAGTGGAGAATGGGAGAAAACAACTTATATCAGCCACATCTGGTAAGGCTTAACTTGGAAAAATGATTTATTTTATAAAAAGTCATGGACATTAGTGATATTCTCTATTACCCAACCAGAATCTGTATTAATTACATTAACACTAACTGCTAAAACCAGAAGGTCCCCATATTTCAGTGTCCCAACATAATGGATGTTTATTTTTCATCAGCCTGATGCCCCAGAAGGTGTTTTCTAGTTGAACAGGCGTTTTCTGACTGGGCTCAGTGGCTCACGCCTGTAATGCCCGCATTTTGGGAGACCAAGGCGGGAAGATTGCTTGACCCCAGGAGTTTGAGACCAGCATGGGCAACATAGCGAGAACTTGACTCTACAAAAATAAAAAATAATAAAAAATTAGTCAGGCATGGTGGTCCCGGCTACTTGGGAATGAGGCATAAGGATCACCTGAACCCAGAAGGTTGAGGCTGCAGTGAGCCATGATCATGCCACTGCACTCCAGCTTGGGTGACAGAGTGAAACTCCAACTTGAAAGGAAGAAAGAGAATGTTCCTCCACCCATGATTCAGAAAGACTTCTTCCATGATATCAAAATTCAGCCAGCCAACGGGGAAAGAGAGCACAGGGCAAACACGGCCACATCTCAGAGTCATATACACATCACTTCTACCCACATCCTATCTGCTAGAACTCAGTGATCTTGCCACACTTAAGGCAAGGGGGCCAGGAAGAAGAGACAAGTAATATTTCTGAACAATGAGCTCTGTCTGCCAGCATAGTTGTCTCTCTTGGAGGAAGAATTATCATGGATGAGACATCAGTTCACATAGCAATGTCGCTTGAGTCTTAGCCCAGAAAACAGCATCCTCACCTATGTAGGAAAATTGGGGGAAAAGGATAGTAGTGGAATATTTGGGTGCTTGAAGAAGAATGTTAATCTAAAAAATAAGCCACTTGTAATTGTAAAAATGAAATAAATTATCTGGTGAAGAGAGAGAGAAGACATTGATCTTTTTCTTGATGTTTTCCTTGTGTGTGAAAAAAAATCACTGGCCATTGAGTGAGGTTTTTTTTTTTTTCTTTAAAGGAATTTTCCCATCTCATTTATAAAAAATTATAGAGAAGAGCAATAGAGACTACAGAAACTAGGATTTATGATCAGCACTTCTACCAGGCCAGCAGGGGGGTAGTTGAAACCCTCCAGTCAGTAGTTGGGCTGGATTCAAATCCTTCCAAGCAGGCTGGCTGCTGTGACCTCATGCTTAGTGTGGGGCTTAGGGTGCTGCGAGTTTTCCTGGGACACTACTCCACTCTTGGCAGCTGGCGTCATGGGCAGGGGCCTCTTGCGATGCTTGGGCCCTCCCCCAGCAGCAGCCTGACCAGGCCTGATCCTCAGGAAGACAGAGGGGCTGTGGCTGCCCCCATCCAGATACCACACACAGTCACAGCTCCTGTCGCTTCCACCTGATTAGGATTGTGGAAATCCAACACGAGTTTTCACAACCTGTCCAGCTTGTACAGTAGCCAGAGGCAGGTAGAAGGAACAAAAGTAGAAATGGCCAACCTGTGTCTCTCAAGGGTTGATGACGTGTCTCATCTCTCCAGCCTCCCCGTGGATGTGTTGTTGCCTTTGGTTACTCTCAGGGAAGGGTAGTTTCGGGGACGTCTACTTTCTTCCCTAATAAAATTCTTGGGCACAGGAAGCCAATGTGAGGATTCCACCATTGCTAAATATACCTATTCTCATTATCCATTTTGGAACTGGGGATATAACCACAGGAGGGTCCATGGTTCCGCTGAACAAACTTAAACTTAGGCCAAAGTGACTCATCCTCAGGCCTCCAAAGCCCCTGCTCCAACTAAGGGGCCACGTAGCATTTCTGGTCTTTGGGAATCAGGATATGTTCAGAATCCGTCTACAAAATTCCCCAGAAGATGTGTGCACATATTTCCCTTTGTCCAGAGTGTGGTCACCCTGGTAAATACCTTCGCCTTTGGGTACTTTTGGGGAAGCTGAGGGGAAGGTGCATGGTGCACACCTGAGACCACATTGTGGGGTCATTCCCCAAAAGGCTCCAGTCCCTCCCTCAGTCAAGGGGCTCAGAATTGATCAATTACCGGCTTGTGTCTCATAACTAGGTTAAGAGGCCAGCAATCTTGCCTGAGCCTGAGGGTTCGAGACCTGCCTGGGCAACTCGGCTAGACCTCATCTCTACAATAAATCAAAAAAATTAGCCGGGCATGATAGCGTGCGCCTGTAGTTCCAGTTACTTGGAAGGCTGAGGCGGAAGGATCGCCAGCAGGTCAAGGCTGCGGTGGCTGGGAGCGGCCACTGCACTCCAGTCTGGGCAACACAGTGAGACTCCAACTCAAAAAAAAAAAGAGGCCAGCAATCCTCACTATAACAACAACCATCTCTGGAACATTTCCCTGGTAGGCTGCCCACCCATTTCATTTCTAGAGACACCTGATCAATGACCCATCACCACGTATCCCCGTGGGTCACATTCTGTAATTCCCACCCTGTCCTCGTAGCTTACTGCGAGACTGCACCACCCCTTCTCTGAGGGTTGAGCCACCTGCTCTTGCTACACTTCACTGTCGCCTACCCTACTCTGCAGCAGGAAAGGACAGTCACGCGCAGAGGGCTTCAAGGATGCTGGCGCCTTTCTTGCCAACGCACTTTTTTTTTTTTTTTGAGTTGGAGTCTCATTCTGTCATCCAGACTGGAGTGCAATGGCTGCTCCCGGCCACCGCAACCTCGAACTGCTGGGCTCCGGCGATCCTTCCGCCTCAGCCTTCCGAGTAGCTGGAATTACAGGCATGCACTACCACACTCGGCTGATTTTTTGATTTATTGTAGAGATGAGGTCTCGCTGCCCAGGCGGGTCTCGAACCCGCGGGCTCAGGCAATCCACTCACCTCAGCCTCCCAAAGGTGCGGGATTACAGGCTGAGCCACCGAGCCCGGCTACCAACGCACTTCTTAATGCCATGATGCAGGTCCTGAGCTCTGGTTCCTCCCAGCAGGCATGGTTAGGGATGGCTGAGCCGACTGCAGAGCACAGATCCATCCCGGCATTCCTGACTCCTTAGGCCTTCTGACTCCTTCCCCCACCGCCCCAACATTGTGGAAAGGATATTCTGGCCTTCTGACCATAGTAATAGTAGGCCGTCATAGGGCCCAGAATATCAACAAAACTAGCAGGTAGGTGGTCAGGCCAATACTTTAAGCCCAGATCTGTAGTGAGCTCACTCACGTTCATGGATTCGATCCATTCAAGACTTTTATTTTGCCCCCTGGTCCATCCTCCCCAAGACCCACTCACACCCATGCTGCTCAGGCTTTTCCACCAGAGATCCTCAAGGCCCTGTGTGTACACAAGCTTTCTGTTTAACATCTGTCTGTAGATGTGCCTCTCACCATGGGTTCCTGTCTGTATAGCGGAGAAAGGTCAAGCAGTTTCTTCACTGGACAGATTAAGCGAACACTGAAAATGAAGAGACAAGCAGAAGTTATCTGTACATCAAGCTAGCGTGGATTTTTACAAAAAAACTTAGTAAAATCTTTTGGGGGTCAAGTGTTCATGCACATTGCCTTAATTGCAGTGATGGTTTCTGGATATTTACATATTCAAGACGCATGAAACTGAAACTTTGATGGGATGAAGTTCATTGTGACATCAATTGTACTTCAAAAAGTTGTAAAGGCACTTAAAGACTGACACACCTAGGAATTTGAGTGGTATGTACTTGTCAACATGAAACCCTAAATAAACCACTATTTCAGCAGGGCTCGGCGGCTCAGCCTGTAATCCCGCACCTTGGGAGGCTGAGATGAGTGGATTGCCTGAGTCCGTGGGTTCAAGACCTGCCTGGGCAACTTGGTGAGACCTCATCTCTACAATAAATCAAAAAATTTGCTGGGCGTGGTAGCGCACGCCTGTAATTCCAGATACTTGGAAGGCTGAGGCAGAAGGATCACTGGAGCCTAGCAGGTCGAGGCTGCGGTAGCCAGGAGCAGCCACTGCACTCCAGTCTGGGTGACAGAGTGAGACTCCAACTCAAAAAAACAAACAAACAAAAAAGCACTCTTTCTTCAAAAAATATTACAAAGCCATAACAAGGAGTTCAGGCAGATTCGAAGAATTGTACGTTCAGACTCTGGAAATACAGAAGCTAGAATTAAATATGTCGAAGTTATTTTTATCCTTCCATTTCTTTCTTGACATTTTTAAACTCCAAACTTAAATGTTATTTGAGAGAAAAAGTTAAAGTCAAATGCAAAAATCTTAAGAAAGGCACAAAGTCCTTAGAAGTGGTGATAAGGACTAATAAGTAAAAGGCCACCAGAGGGCAGTGTGGGACTCCTGAGATAATGAGGTTACCCCACCTCACTACTTCCACAGGCTAGCAGCAGTCAGAACAAGCTCTATCATCTTAGAAAATATTAAAAGAAATATATATATTTGCTACTATTTTTAATATAATTTATAAGATAATAAAATGCTCTGCGAGGAACAGATATAAGATTATTCACTAACTAGAAGACGTATCTCCTTACACATGCAGACACATAAAATTATGAGCAAAGGACTAAGTGAAGTTGAACTTCAAACAAACAAAAGATAACCCCAAATGATAAAACAGCTAGAGTTAAGAGCTGACACTAAAAGTAGAAGAAAATATAGAGGCCATTCTTTATGCCCTTGGATTTGACATCAGTTCCTTAGACACGTCACGAAAAGCATTAGCAGTCAAAGAAAAAGAAAAAAAGAAGATACATTGAGCATCAACAAAATTAAAAACGTGTGTACCAAAAGACTCTCAAGAGTGACAAGACAATTCACAGAATGGCAGGAAATGTTGGAAAATGATTAATATGATAGGGATCGTGTACCCAGGAAGTATAAAGTACTCTTACATTCAAGCACAGAAACACAAGCAATTCAACTAAAAATGGGCAATGGACTTGAATAGACATTTCTCCAAAGAAGATCTATGAACAGCAAATGAACACACAAAGGATGGTCAAAGGCATTAGATATGGGGGAAATGAATAACAAATCAACATTGAGCGACCACTCCACACCCCTTATGGTGGTTGTAACTGAACAGCAACAACAAAACGTAAAGCAGCAGTTGTTGGTGAAGAAGTGGAAAAATTGAAAGCCTCATCATACAAGGTTAGGGGGAATGTAAAGTGGTACAAATCCTCTGGAAAACAGTTTGAAAGTTCCTGAAAAAGTTAAGCATGCAGGTCAGATGCAGAGACTCATGTCTGTAATCCCAGCACTTTGGGAGGCCGAGGCTTGAGCCCAGAAGTTTGAGACCAGCCCAGAAGTTTGAGACCAGCACTTTGGGAGGCCGAGGCTTGAGCCCAGAAGTTTGAGACCAGCCTGGGCAACAGAGAGAGACCTCATCTCTACAAAAAATAAAATAAGCAGAGCATGGTGGCATGTAGTCTCAACTACTCAAGAGGCTGAGGCGAAAGGATCACCTGAGCCCAGAAGGTCGAAGCTGCGGTGAACCGTGATCATTCCACCGCACACCAGCCTGGGCAACAGAGTGAGATTCCAACTAAAAAAAAAAAACAATTGTAAAGTTAAACATGGAGTTCCCAATTAACTCAGCAATTTCATCTTTATATGTATACCCCCCAAAATTGAATACAGGTATTTGAACAATTATCTGTACACAAATATTCACAGAAGGACTATACACCACACTCAAAAGGTAAAAACAACCCAAATATCCACCAACAGATGAATAGATAAACGAAATGTTGTCTATTCATACACGGAGTGGTATTCAGCCTTAAAAAGAAGGAAATGCCGACACATATACAATGTAAATGAAACTCAAAAATACTCAGCTAAGTGAAGCAACAGCAGAAAAGACCGCACTTGATTCCCCTTGTATAAAAAAACCAGAATAGGTGAATAAATAGAGCAGATTAGCAGTCGTCAGGGGGCAAGGAGAAGAGAGACTGGGAATGACTGTTTCGTGGGTACAGGGGTCCTCTGTGGGGTCATGAATGTGTTCTGGGGCTGCATAGTGGTAATGGTACACAGCCAAATAGATGTGGTCAACTCCACAGAACTGTATCATTTAAAGTGTTTAAAATAATAAATGTAACTGTATACAAAGTTGACAACATAAAATACAAGTAACCAGAAAGCAAATGAAAAAGCAATAACCAGCTACAAAAAAAAAAAAAGAATTAGGATTTTCACAGCAAGGAACAGGAAGACTCTGGTTCTAGAGCTGGTACCAGTTGTTATCTCAGGAGTTGGTTGCTCTAGCTTTGGGGCTAGTTAAAACAAAACAAAAACTGTCTCTCGCTGTGGCTCTGGCCGGGCATCTGTCTATAGCTCTGAGGCTGAACCTGGTTCTAAACCTGGCAATGGAGCCAGTTCCACATCTCTAGTTGACATCAGAACTAAGTGGTGGATCTGGTTCTAGCTATGGTTCTCATGCTGGCTCTCATTTGAGGAGGTTCTGGATGGAGAACTTATGCTAGAGCTGGCACGGGAGCAGGTGCAGGAGTTGGCAACAGAGCTGTCTCTCTCTGGAGTTGGTAATGATGGTTCTTGAGATATATCAAGCTCTGGGGCTGGACCTTGTGCTACCGCTGAAGTTGGTTCAGGCCCTGGAGCTGGCATGGGTTCTAGCGCTGGGCTTGGAGACGGAGCTGGATGCAACTCTGGAGTAGGTGGCGGAGTATGCTTGGCAATGGTGCTCCATCTGGAACCGGCTCGGGAGTCAGCAATAGTGTGGGCTCTATTTCTACAGCAGGTGAGGACACTGGCTCTAGAGCCAGAGACTGCTGGCTCTGTCCCAAGGCCTGGCGTTGGAGCTAGGAGAAGAAATGGTATTACCTCTGGACCTAATGGAAGACCTGGTGCCAAAGATGGTTCTAGTTCTGAATCGAGATCTTGATCTAGATCTGAAGAAAGTGTCAGAGCTGGCTGTCATCCTGCCATAGTCCTAGAGCTGGTTTAGGAACTGGATTTATCTCTGGAGTCGCCCCGTCTTGGATGCTAGAGCCGTTGCTAAAGCTGCTGCTGTGACTGGCTGTGGCTCCTGAATTGGTGATGTCTCCAGTTCTGGATCCAGCCCTGGAGCTGGCTCTCTCTCCACAGAGGTGCTAATGCCAGCCCTAGCTGTGATCTGGCATTGAAGCTTGTTTTAGCCCCAGAGTAAGCGCCAGAGCTTGGACTGGCTCTCACTGTGGAACTACCAGCTGAGGAACTGGTGGTTAAGAGGTTCTACCTCTGGAGATGGTGTCAGAGCTGGTCCAGGAGTTCGCTCTAGCGCTGTGGTTGGTTCAAACTCTGGTGTTGGTGCTAACTACAGTTCTCAAATCTCCTGTAATGTGTAACCTACACAGCCTCTAGCCCTGTAGCTAGTGCCGGGGCTGGTCCTCAGGATGGAGCTGGCACTGGCTCTATCTCTGGAATCGGTGTTAGAGCAATTTCTTGCTATAGAGTAGGCACTATAGCTGGTGCAGGACCTGGAGCGGAAGTCGGCAGTAGAACTGGTTTGGAGCTGATTGTAGTTCAGGTTTTGGTGCTAGGAATAGTGCTGCAGCAGATTCTAGCTCTGAAGCTGTTCTAGCTTTGTGGAGGGCACCAGAGCTGGCAACCTCTCTCTTCTGCAGTGAGGGGGTCTCTGAAAACCTATCCCCAAAGGCCAACAGAGCTGAGAGGCCAAAGAAAGAGGCTGACAAATCTAGTTTCTCAGAAAGCAACATTGAATAGGGACTTGTGGACAGAAGCCATGTCTTGGGCAGTGGCAGAGGGTAGATCCCTGTGCTGCTCCCTCCCAGACCCAGGACTTATGCACCACAGGGAAAGGGTATGCATGCCTGCTTCGGAAGGAATGTGTAATAAAACAGAAGTCCATCTCTCAGGGAAAGGCAAGAATGTTCCGGGCCTCACAGCCCGCACTTTGCTTAGGGGCAGGAGTTATAAGTATGTGTTTACGATAACATCAAGGTTGTTTTGACCTAAGGGCAGTATGTGCTCTCTCTAGAGGCATACCTGAAACTGGGGTTAATCATAAGTCAACATGGCAGATTAACATCCAAGATGGAGTTACTTTAGCCTCCACACACTCCAAAGCTGGTGATAGAGATGGTTGGAGTTGATTCTAGCTACTTACTTGTCACTGTCTCTCACTCTGCCCCTGGAGCAGACAACTAATTCTGAAGTTGATTCTATAGTTGTTGCTGGAACTGGCTCTCTTTCTAAGCCTTGTGATGGCTTTAGTTCTGGGACTGGTTTGAAGCTGGTTCCAGCTTTAGAGCTGGCATGAGAACTGTTGCTAGAGCTTGGACAGGAGTTGGTGATAGAGCCTTCCCTGTTTTGAATATCACAATGTAGCTGGCTCAGGGATGGCACTAGGTCGGACTCTTAGAAATGTCACTGACACAATAGCTGGAGATGACTTTGTCTCTGGAGATGATGCTAGCTCTGGTTTTGGAGCTGGTTGTGGCTCTGAAACTTTTGTTAGAGCTGGCTTTAGAATGGGTGGCAGCTCTGGAGTTGATGATAGAGCTGGCACTTGAGCTGACTCGAGCACTGGAGATGATACTGAATCTAAATCTAGAAGTGGCCCTGGTACCGGCGCTGAACCCAGTTCAGGAACTATTGCAAGAGCCGGTGCTGAAGCCGGCTGCGGCTGTGTAGCCGGCACTAGCTCTACTTCTGGTTCTGGTGCCAGAAATGACTCTAACACCAGAACCGGTACAAGAATTGATGCTGCAACTGCGGCTGGAGCTCATGCTGTCTTTGGAGATGGTAGTGGGGCTGGCATCAGGGCTGGTGGCTGCCATGGAGCTAGTTTTAAAGCTGCCACAAAAGCTGATACTGGAGCTACAAGAGGATACGTGGCCACCAAAATGACTGCCTCCATGTGCCTTCCGAGAGACAGAAAACATCCCACTGACTGAGAGAAGCCCAGCTGAAGAACCCACTCCAGGTTGCCTTTTCAGACTGATTAGAGTGTGCTGACCTTGGCCTACTCAGAGCTCCTCAGATAGGTCCACTCCCCTGACCTCACTTTGAGGGAACTGAGGGCTCATTCCTTTCTTCCTCACTCAGGGTCTTGGCTGGGAGGCAGAGTCCCTTCCCATGCAGAAAGTTGAATGTGAGGAACACAAAGGCTGGGGACTTGTGCAGTAGTGGGAGCCTGGGAATGGTTGGAGGCCATGTCCAGCTCCAAATCTGCCAGCCTGATGCTCTGACCTTCCCGCAGTCTCCAGGAGTGCCTGCCATGCTTTGCAAAGTCCCCTTGTGCTCACACAAGTTCAGCTGTTGCAGCCGAGAATTTGACTCTTTCTCGGCACATTCAAGGTGGTCTCTGTGACTCTCTGAGCTGCCCTCACACATGCTCTCCTGAGAGGACAGGTTCCATGCTCGGAGGAAGACCAAATGGCAGGTAGCCAGACTGTCCCCTCTTCTGTTCTGGGTGGCAGCGCCTGACTGTTCTGCTCTGCACCAAACTGAGTTCTGGTGCAAGAGGGGCTGGGCGGGGACTTCCCTGCTCCCTGTTCACTTTCAGCTGGCCTGGCAGCCTCTACTGCCAGTTTGTCCCTAAACCCTCCCTCAGGGCTCAGCGCTGGTGGTGTCTCTGCAGCCCCGCTCACCCCAACAAACCTCTACCTCGATGAAGAGATTTCATCTACGAGAAACTGTTAACAAAACCTTGAACACATGCAAACATTTTGGCCCCCAAAATTCCACTTCTAAAAATCCATCCTAAAAATTGAGGTTAGGCGGTGTGGCTATTCCCATCAGCACCCTATGGGAGTGAAAATTTGAAAATAATCTACCGTTCAGTAGGCAGCAGGATCTGCTTAGTAAATTGTGTCACACAACCACTGGAGACTCACAAGAGATGGAGGGTGATGGCAGTGTCACCTGTGGAGACAGGAGATTGTAGATGAAGTGCTCCCCTCCCAGTCCCCAAGTGTGCACAGGTCTGTACAGAGGGGACCAGTATAAGAGGGAGGAGTACCTCCTAGAAGGACACTGTGGTCCAGCAGGAAGGACCATGTCCTTTATTTTATTTTTCATTCATATTTAACTCTTTATTTTACTATATTAAATTTTGGGGCTTTATAATAAAATGTCTAAAAATAAAAATTAGGTAACGTACATTGCTGAATAGGTGAGTTTTGAAAGGACAGTATTTAATATGATGTTGATCTTTTCACTATTATAAAAATAATGTGCGCATTATAACAATATTTAGCTAGCCCATAAAGAAGAAATAAAAGATTCTGAATGTCTCACCCACCAAATCTGATCATTAGCGGTTTGGCTGTATCTCTCAGGCTCTGTCTCTAATTTCTCTTTCTGTCTCTGTCAATCTCTCTCTCCCGCACACATTCATTGACATATATGTGAGCATGTGTGTTTGCACCATCTGTATGTAGCTCTGAAGAACGAGATCTTCAGTGCAGACGGTCAACATGCTTTTTCACATAACAGGTTCCTTGATGTTTCTCCACAAGGGCATGTAGAGACCCACCACACCTACCTCACAGCTGCATGGAGTTCCCAGGTTCACCTGGACCACAGAGTTTTCATCCACCCCTTCCACATGGATGCCAGGAATGTTTCCAATTGTTCGCTCTCTTAACCAGGGCTGTGGTGAGTCTTCTTAAAAACTTACCTTAAAACATTGTACAACAATTTCTATGGGATAAATTTCCGGCATTATCACTATTGGGTGAAAAGACAGAGGTTTAGAACTTTATAGATCCTGTCAAATGGTTCTCTGAGAGAAGAGTATTCCTGACACGTCTCCCAGGGTATCTGCAGGGGTCTCTGCTCCCCACATTCTTACCAGTGCTGGTTGTCACCAGCACACAAACCTGCCAGTCTGATGGGGACAGATGGCAACTCAAAACATGTACATTCACGCATGTCATTGTCAGGGAGGTCACGTATCTCTGCCCTTTACTGGCTGTACGTGTTGCTTCCCTTTTGAATTGCAGGGGTTCATCCTTTGTCCCTTTAAAAAAATGTGATTCATGAGAATTCTTTGTACCACTGGGACATTAACCCTTTCTCTGGTCGTGGGTTATAAGGCACACTCTCCCAGTGTAGAGTCTGTCTTTCCAGCTCGCAACATTTTCCTTGTTTCTAGTCTGGCCAGAGAAGAGCCAGTCATCTCCTTGGTGACTGCTGACTCCTAAATCATAGAAAAGCAGTTTCTGCCTCAAGATTGTGCAAATATTTAGTATACAGGCTTCGGTTTTTACATATAATCTTTGATTTCTCTGGGGTTTCTCTTTTAAGTTATTTTTATCAAAATAAAAAGCAAACATTAATCAGTCCCCTCATATATTGTGTGGCTAAACATAAAAGGATATATATAAATGCACTGATATGAAAAAAAATCTACAATAGGTAAATCTACAGGGACAGAAAGATTAGTGGCTGCCAGGGCCTAGGGGTGGGAAAATGGGAAGTGACTGCTTAATGGGTTCAGGGTTGGAGAAAATGTTTAGAACATGGTGATGGTCGCGTTATATCAGTACTATGTTCCACTGAACTGTACATTGCAGAAAGTTGAAAACATTAAATTATATTTGAGGTGAAATTTACAAGATAAAATACAGCAACCCCTGAGACTATGAAAGAGAAAAACCAAAATTAACCCCAATGCACTGGTGGAGAGGGCAGGGCTGCCCAGAGCTCCAGGTCCAGATTTGGGGAGATGGTGTTTGTGGTTCCAGAGATGCTGCTGGATCAGGCTCTGTTATGGCCTCTAGACCTCGAGCTGGTGCTGGCTTGGGCTCTGGATGTGGGGCGGAGGCCGCAGTGTCTCCACAGATGGAGTTAGTCTCCTGCTGGGGCTGCCTTAGCTCTGGGGCCAGAGCTGCTGATGGAGTTGGCAGGAGCTCAGGAGCAGGTGCTAAGATGGGCCTGCAGCTGCTTGCAGCTCTGCAGATTTCACCAAGAGCTGTTGCTTGAGTCTGCTCCAGCCCTAGAGCTGGAGGGGGACCTGGCAATGGAGCTGGCAATGGAGCTGGAGTTGGAGCCGGAGCTGGGTTTCTGACAAAGTTGGAGCTGTGATGCAGCTGGTCCTGGACTGGATGTGTGATGAAGCCGGACCTTGTAACAGAGCTGGAGTTGGTGATGGAGCTGGAGCTCCAAGGAAGTTCTAGCTGGCACGCATTCTTGGGGTGGTTTTAGAACCTGAACTGAAGCTGTCCCTGGTGCTGCAAATGAGGAAAGATCACCAACATAATTGACTTCCCATGTGCCTTCCTTGCACCTGCACAAACCTTCCCTGTGCTTTTCAGAGAAGCCCAGTGCAAGGCTCCACACCCAGGAAGTCTTCCCAGACTGAAGACCGCCTCGTGATCGGGCTGAGGTTTTCTTTGCTACTGTCGCCTCTGAAAGCCCAGCCTTGTCCTCTTCCCATGCACTCACATGCATCCACCCAAGTACTCCCCACCCTCGAACTCTGCCTTGGTGGGCTCTGGGTGCCCCAGCTAAGCCAGGAGAAGGTGGGCAGGTGCTCCAGGTCCAGGCCCCTGCACTCTGAGGGAAACTCTGGGGGTTGACAGAAATCACTGGGGTAGTTGTTCAGCCAGGTGCCCAGGATTGAGGCAATAGCACTGGGGGAAGGCAGGTGGGCAGCGGAGTCAGAGGTCTGTCCTGTCCTCACTGTCCTCTCAGGGCTCCCCTCTAAGGATTGGGCTTCTGCGCCTCCTGTCCCTGCCTGTCCAGAGGCCAGCCTCACGCCAGGCCCATTTCCAATCTGGCTATCCTGGCAGAGACAGGCCTGGTCACCAAGGATAAACGTCATTTCAGTGAGGCTTTTTTAGACGCTGCCCCCCCATGAACGGTCTTCCTCCTTCCCTTGCAGTTCTCTGCTTCACTTCAACGCAACACTTGCTCTTTTCTTCTGCCTACATTCGTTTTCATGGCTTTGTCCCTCTTCCCTCCAGACTGTGAGCTCCTGGAGGGCAGGGACATGCCATTCAAACTGAGGCACCCAGATCAAGGTCAAAATGGAGGGGTAACAGTGACAAGGCCAAATTCACTTCAGTTATTTAAAATGTGCTGGAGCGATGAGAGTTTAAGTGAATCCTGCAGTCAATCTTTTTTTCTTTTTTTTTTTCTCCCTTTCTCTCCTTCCTTCCACCCCGCCTTCTTTCCCTCCCCCTCCTCTCCCCCTGCCCCTCTCCACCTGCAATAGATTTTTAAGCAGATGCATTAGGTCATGCTGAATAACCAAATAACCCCCAATATTTAATGGCGTAACCCTGTATTTTGTGCCCCTACCCTGGCTCAGACTGGGGACAGCTCTCCTCCAGCATCATTCAGGAATCCAGAGTCCTTCCATCTTGTGCTTCACCATCCCTGGGACCTCATCCTCAGCCGCATTTAGCATCAGAACCACAAGAAGAGAAAAAAAAAAATACACATGGGAGGATTCCATGGGCCTGGTCTGGAAGCAACTCACAAAAATCCCATTTCTCTTCCATCAGCAGGAACTGGTCACATGACCACATGCAATGCAAGGAAGTCTGGGAAGTGTAGTGCAACTGTGTATCCAGAGAAGGGGAGAATGGATTTTGACGGGCAACTTGGATTCTCTGCAACAGTGAGTAATTCACGGATTTACAAATTGTGTTTCTGCAGTCCCGATTGAGTGTCTACTGTATGCCAAGCTCTGTGCTGAGCTGGACAGAGAGTTGATTCAGCAGTTCCTTACCTGGGAGAAGCTCTCAGTATATAGAAAAACATAAGACAAAGTGTGGAGTGCCTGCCGTCTTGAGAGAGAAGAGGATAGAGTCAAAGTGCTCTGGAAATCCAGTGGATTATCCTAGAATAAGAAGCTGCCAGAAGATAGCAAGTGAGCTCCACTTTTGAATAAAATAGATTTGGTTGATGAAGGAAGATGGCAGGGGGAGCTAAAGAAGTATGTAATGTGTGTACAAGATATTTTAAGGAATGCTATGTAACAATTAAAATCCTACTTTGGGAGGCAGGGAAGATGGCGGCAGAGCCAGTCAGACGATGCGAGTCCCCATATGAGCGAGTGAGCATAGGGAAAATTTTGTGTATGTGCTGGTGAGCAAGTGGGCGTGTGAGTGGCTGCCTGAGTGGGGACTAGGAAGCTAGCAGCCAAGGCTCTCCTGGTGCAGCAGCTGGTACCACAGCATCTGGGTTTGGACTCTAGTGATTCCCAGGACACAGAAGCCGAGCACCATTTTCTCTTTCTCTCCTTTCCTCTTTTTTTTTGAGTTGGAGTCTCACTCTGTCGCCCAGACTGGAGTGCAGTGGCCACTCCCGGCCACCGCAGCCTCAGCCTGCTGGGCTCCAGTGATCCTTCCGCCTCAGCCTTCCAAGTTTTAAGTCAATAAACCCTCCCTGGCAAGAAAACGCTGAGAGAGACTAAGTGGGGCTCGTGGGCAGGTGGCCAGGGGCCTCGTGCAACAGCAGGTGCTGCAGCTTCTCTACTTCATCCCTGGTTCTTTCCCAGACTGCAGAAGCAGAGCAACCTTGTTTTTTCAAAACGGACAGAAGTTTTCCTTTGGAAAAGTGGCCGGGAAACACGATTGCCCCAGGCGCTCCCTCACCCATGAAGCAGGAGAGAGACTGCTCTGGGCTTTGCCTCATCACTTCAGCACCTTGCAGGGTGCTGGAAGGGGCTGTAGATGGAGTCCAGAGGCATGTTCCCACGGAAGAGGACAAGAGAGGCACCCCGCCACCATATTGAAGGCGGCACAGGAAAGTACTTCCACTTGCTCATTACAGACCAACAGGTCCAATCTCTGTGACTGGCGGAACAACTACTCAGGGCTTGATCATGACCCAAAGGGACTATCCTGAGAGCACAAACCTCAGAGCGACCTCAGGAGTGCTGAGTTCCAGGTGCCCCACCCCCTACCCTGATCCAGCTGTAGGACAAAGGGTGCGGCCAGAAAAGGAGAAGGAAGAACTCCAAAGAGATCAGCGGTGAGTCTGGGCTGACACAAACCCTATCCTCCCCAGCAATTCTCTGAACTCAGGCCCACACAGCTGGGCCACGACTGAGAGGGACAAACCCAGGCAGAGTCTGGACGTCAGTCACAATAGGAGAGCTCCATTCCAGGAAAGGCCTGGCTGTGGCACCCCAGTGAGAGTACATACCTGGGGAAGAGACAGTCCCATACCTCCCCACCAGAGATCTCCCTGACCATACGAGAGTGGGAGGGCAGGCCTGCAGCCCCACCCACCTCCACTGTCCCTCCTCCTTCCCTGCTTCCTTCCCTGAGGAGAGGGTGAAGCAGGTGGCTCTGCAGGAGAGAACTGAGTAGAGGAACAATTACAGAGCCTGCCACAAGAGGGCAGGGGTTTTTTTGTTTGTTTTTGCTTTTAAATTTTTCAATTATTTTTCAATTTAAAAAACACTTTTTTTGACTGTTTGCTAGTTAGTTCATCTATTTTTAAAATATTTTTCCTTTGTGCATGAATGTGTATGTGAGGGTTTGATCTGCATGCCCTCCCCCCAATTTTTTTTTTAATTTTTGTTTTCTTTTTCTGTTTCTTTCTTCTTTTGTCGTTTTCTGTTTTTCTGTGTATGTGAATGATTGAGTGTCCACTTTCAATTTTGTTGTGGTTGTTGGATTTTGTTCTTTTGTTCTTCTGGGTCTTTTTTATATTCATTTTTTATAGTTTAAGGTGAATGTCAATAGATGTGTGACGGTTTGACCTGAATGCCCCTTCCCCCACCTTCAGTCTTTCTGTGTTTCTTCTCAATTCATTTTGTGCTAGGCATCTGTGTGTGTGTTTAGTTTTCTTGGGGGGTCTTTTTGTTGCTGATTGTTTTGTTTCACTTTGTTGTTATTTCAGTTTGTTTTGGAGTGTGTGTATGTGTTCAATTGCTTTTGCATTGGTTTCTGCTTTGCTTGGTCATATAAAGGGGAGTGGGTCTCAGGGAACACATACCACAATAAGTGACCGTCTTAATTAGCAAGTAGTATCAGATTTCTAGCCCCCCACCCCCCCCACCTTATTTGAATTATGAAAGCTACAAGAGACAGCAAAATTTTCCATCCACCATCCTATTTCAAAATAGAACAAATCCAGAGCCCGGATTAGGGAAGAATACAGGTCTGAGCAAATGTCAGAAGGGAAAGTCTCTCTCACTGACACTGAATAACAGAACTAAAGAGAAAAACAAGAGATCTGTCACAAATGAGGAAAAGCCAAAGGAAGACTTCAGGTAATTTCAAGTGTACCAAAGACAAAACTTCTGAAAAATCAGACCTTGGTGCCCAAACAATGGAAGTCACCAAAGACTGTTCCCATACTATGACAGGGATTAGGGAATGGCTGTAAAGACTGAATAGGACTCAAGAAAGACAATATACAACACTGAAAGAACTTGGCAATAAAAAATTTCATCCAGGAAATAAATAATAAGAAGACAAGCATGGAAAGTCAAATTAAATCTAGCTGAAGAAAGAATCTCAGAACTTGAAGACCAGAACATGGAATTAACCTGATCTGTTAAAAAAACATAGAAAGAAGACTCAGAAAGAAAGAACAAAGCCTACAAGAGATGTGCAATTTTATCAAGAGGCCAAACCTACGCCTGATTGGTATCCCAGAAGAAGAAGGGAAATGGAGAACAATTTGGAGCAAGTATTCCAGGAAGTAATCCAGGAAAACATTCATCTCACCAGAGATGTGACTAGCCAAGTACAAGAGATACAGAGAACCCCCAAAAGACATTGTAAGAAAAGCCCAACCCCTAGACACGTAGTAATTTGACTACACAAAGTAGGCACAAAAGAAAAAATCCTAAAAGCAGCAAGAGAGAAAGGTGAGACTACCAATCAGAGAAAACCAATCAGAATAGTAGCAGACCTATCAGCAGAAGCACTACAAGCAAGAAGGGACTGGAGCCCTATATTCAAAGAAAAACAATTTCAACCAAGAATTTCTTATCCAGTCAAGCTCAGCTTCATCAGTGATGGAGAATTAAAGTCCTTCCCAGACATCCAATCCCTAAAAATTATGCAGCTTCCAGACCAACTCTACAGGAGACACTTAAAAAAGTATTAAGCACAGAGGAAAGAAGAAGATTGATCACACACTTCCCAAGAGAACAGCAGAGCACAGAATCAGCAGAGAATACAGTGCAACAAGAAACTTGAAAACACACACATACTTTAACCCCAAAGCCAAAAGAATACAAGCAAACAAAGAAAAAACTTTATTAGATCCTCATGACAGGGATAAACAATCACATTTCAATAATCAGCCTGACTGTGAATGGACTAAATGTACTACTGAAAAGACACAGAATAGCAGACTGGATAAGAAACCACGACCCCATTATTTGCTGCATCCAGGAGACTCATCTCAATTCAAGGGGTGCACACAGACTCAAATTTAAAGGTTGGAAAATGAGTCTCCAGGCAAGTGGATCACAAAAGGAGGCAGGAGTTGCAATCTTTTTTTTTTTTTGAGTTGGAGTCTCATTCTGTTGCCCAGACTGGAGTGCAGTGGCCGCTCCTGGACACCGCAGCCTCGACCTGCTGGGCTCTGGCGATCCTTCCACCTCAGCCTTTCAAGTAGCCGGAATTACAGACATGTGCTACCACACCCGGCTGATTTTTTGATTTATTGTAGAGATGAGGTCTCACTGCCCAGGTGGGTCTCGAACCCGCGGGCTCAGGCAATCCACTCACCTCAGCCTCCCAAAGGCACGGGATTACAGGCTGAGCCACCAAGCCCGGCTGGGAGTTGCAATCTTAATATCAGACAAAACAACATTTAAGCTAACAAAAAGTTTAAAAGATGCAAAAGTATACTACATTATTATAAAAGGTTCAGTCCATCAACAAGAAATATCTATCCTAAACATGTGTACCCAACACAAGAGCACCAGCATTTATAAAGCAACTGCTAAGTAAACTAAAAAAAGATATTGACTCTAACACTATTATAGCACAGGACTTGAATACCCCACTGATAGTCCTAAATAGATCATCGAGGCAAAAAATAAACAAGGAGATCTAGAACCAAACTTGACACTAGACCAAATGGACTTAATAGATACCTACAGATTATTCCTCCCAACAACCACAGAATGTACATTCTATTCATAACCACATGGAACATACTCCAAGATTGATCACATTCTTGGCCATAAATCAGGCATAAACAAATTCCATAAGGTTGAAATCTTGCCATGCGCATTCTCAGACCACAGTGGAATAAAAATGTGAACACACCAACAACATTTTCCCAAGGCCCACAAAGACACGAACACTAAATAGCATGATGCTGAACAACTACTGGGTCAACACTGCAATCAAAGCAGAAATTGAAAGATTCCTGGAAACAAATGAAAATGAATAAACATCTTACCAAAACCTCTGGAATACCCTGAAAACAGTTCTCAGAGGGGAATTTATATCTCTACGAGCACACATGAAGAAAGCAGAAAGATCAGAAGTTGAGAACCTAACAAATCACCTAAGGGAGCTGGAAAGAGAAGACCACCAAAACCCCAACTTTACCAGAAAGATCCAAATCACAAAAATAAGAACCCAAATACAGGACATAGAAGACAAAAATATCATAGAAAACATCGACAACAAAAAGCTTGTTCTTTGAATGAATTAACAACATTGATGGGCCCCTAACCAGAATGACCAAGAAAAAGAGAGAAAAAGCCCAAATAAACACAATCAGAAATACAAAAGATCAAATCACAATTGACCACAAAGAAATACAAAAGATTATCAGAGATTACTATGTATACCTGTATGGAAACAAACTTGATAACCTAAATGAAATGGAGGACTCTCTAACATCACACAACTTCCCCCAAGAAGACATTGAGACACTAAAAAGACCAATAATAACCCAGGAAATTGACTCTGTCATACAAAAATTACCTACCAAAAAAAAACCCTGGACCGGATGGTTTTCCAGCAGAATTCTACAAAACCTACAAGGAGGAGTTGATACCAATCCTACTGAAAATATTTGAGGCAATTGAGAAAGATGGAATTCTTCCCAAATCATTTTACGAAGCTCACATCATACTGATACACAAACCGGGTAAAGATCCAACAAAAAAAGAGAACTACAGGCCAATATCCCTTATGAACATAGATGCAGAAATCCTCAACAAGATTCTAGCAAATTGGACCCAAAAATACATCTCAGAAGTCACCCACCATGACCAAGTAGGCTTCAGCCCCAGGATGCAGGGCTGGTTCAACATTCACAAGACCATAAATGTAATTAAATGTATCAACAGATGTAAAAACAAGAACCACATGATTATCTCATTAGATGCAGAAAAAACTTTTGATAAAATCCAGTATCCCCTTCTTGATAAAAACCCTCAAACACCTAGGTATAGAAGGAACATATCTCAAAATAATTATTGCCACCTATGATAAACTCACAGCTAACATACTGCTAAATGGACAGAACCTGGAAACATCACCCCTGAAAACTGGAACAAGACAAGGCTGCCCACTCTCATCCCTCTTGTTCAACATTATGTTGGAAGTCCTAACTAGAGCAATTAGATAAGAGAAGGAGATCAGGGGTATCCAAATAGGAAAAGAGGAAGTCAAGTTATCCCTCTTTGCTGATGA
>NW_007255621.1:1338317-1340551 GCF_000164805.1 Carlito syrichta
CCCATTAAGTTACCAACATCATTCTTCTCAGACCTGGAAATGACAATACAGAAATTCATATGGAAGCATAAACAACCACAAATAGCCAAAAAGAACCCTTAGCAGAAGAAACAAAGCAGGAAGTATCACACTTCCAAACTTCAAACTTTACTATAAGGCTACAGTATCAAAACAACCTGGTATTGGTACAAGGACAGGCACATAGGCCAGTGGAACAAGATAGAGATTCTGGAAGCAAAGCCTCATTTCCTCAACCAACTCATCTTTGACAAAGCCTCCAAAGACAACCACTGGGGAGAGGAGAACCTACTCAGTAAATGGTGCTGGGAAAACTGGCTGACCATATTCAGAAGATTGAAACAGGACCCCTACCTATCACAATACACAAAAATTAACTTTAAATGGATCAAAGACCTAAACGTAAAACCTCAAACTATAAGAATCTTAGAAAAAGCAGGAAACATGCTTATGGAAATTGGAACTGGCAACTAATTCCTATTCAGAATCCTAAAGGCCAATACCTTAAGAAATAAGATACACAAGTGGGACCTCGTCAAACTAAAGAGCTTCTGCAAAGCAAAAGAAACCATCAAGAGAGCAGGGAGACAGCCCACAGAATGGGAAAAAATAATTGCTAACTGTATATCTGACAAAGGCCTAACATCTAGGATCTACGAGGAACTCAAATGTGCCAAAATGAAAAAACAAACAGCCCCTTTAAAAAGTGGGCAAAAGTCATGAATAGACACTTCTCAGAAGAAGATATACGGGCAGCCAACAGACACATGAAAAAGTGCTCAGCCTCACTCATCATCAGAGAAATGCAAATCAAAACCACATTGAGATACCACCTAACCCCTGTAAGAATGGCCATTCGTTAATAAAACAAACAACAACAGATGCCTCTACACTGGAGAAAAAGGTATGCCTCTATACTGCTGGTGGAAATGCAAACTAGTGCAACCTCTTTGGAAGACAGTGTGGCAATTTCTGAAAGAACTAGAAATTGACCTTCCATATGACCCAGCAATTCCCCTGTTGGGAATATACCCAGAGGAACGCCAAACATTCTACAAAAAAAAAAATATCTGCACACATATGTTTGTTGCAGCTCTATTCACATTAGCAGAAACATGGAACCAACCATGTTGCCCATTCCTGCGCAATGGAATATTATGCTGCCATAAAAAAGGACAAATATATGGACTTTGCAGCAACTTGGATGGATTTGGAGTCGATCATACTGAGTGATCTATCACAGAAACAAAGAACAGAGTACCATATGTTCTCACTCATAAACAGACCTTGAACAATAATAATACTATAAGAAAACATTTGGCAGTAAAGGGAAACTGTCGGGGGGCTGAGACTGGCAGTTGAGGGAAACTGGGGGAGGGAGGGGCACACCTCATCAACAAGGGTACCTGCATAATCAACGTTTGTATACCTAACCCTGAATTGCACCCCACATCGTTATAATAAAAAATAATAATAATAAAGAAAAGGATTCAACATAAAAAAATAAAATAAAATCCTATTTTCACAAGCATTAAATAGCATGGATAAGTGCTCATATTTATTGCAAAAGTAACTGGGAATATAGAATGTCCCACTTTTGGAAAAATATATCTGAGTTAGATGAGCATATACAACTATTCTGAATAATAGTTTTCAAGTTTTCTGAAATGTTTTATTGTTTGTATCAAAAGAATTCCCTCAGTATGCTTTGGTTTGGTATACTATTATCTTTATGACATACACAGCTGTGACATAACCTGTTATTCTCAACACTTCCTCACCCCACCCTGCCAGCCCCGTGAGACAGCAACCTAGTTTGTGTTCAGTCCTAGAATCCAGGGTCTAGGTTGCTAAATAAATACTTGTTGAAATGCAGTACTTGGGAAGAGACTTAGTTTTCACAATATACAATGACAAAACAGGAACTTCCAGTGGAAGTTACACTAAAAAATATTAAAACTTAGAGACTTGGATTTTGACATAACCAAAAGCCTACAAAGACATCCAATTTTTTTTGTTTTCATCTTTTGGAGATTGAGCTATGGATAATATGGGCACTAGAGGGCAGTGCGTGACTGTTTTTGCAATGACATTGACCACTATCGAACAAGCTAGTTTAGAATATGTTATAACCTTAGAAAATTTCTTTTAAGCCGGGCTCGGTGGCTCAGCCTGTAATCCCGCGCCTTTGGGAGGCTGAGGTGAGTAGATTGCCT
>NW_007255621.1:1340720-1345338 GCF_000164805.1 Carlito syrichta
GGCGACAGAGTGAGACTCCAACTCAAAAAAAAAAAAAAAAAAGAAAATTTCTGTTACACCTATTTATCTGATGCTGTTCTTCAATATCATTTCAAAGTTAATAAAAGTCTATCACAAATATAAGGTAATCCACTTCCTTGAAGGTGCACCTTGTAACACTTGCAGACATGAAAAGTTTTGTGTCCATCCCCAGGATCTGTGTCCAGATCTATCCCACCCTTCTCCATCCATCCATCTATAAACAACCATCCATATAAAATATATGTTATAATTAGAAGTGATGTATTAGCCGGGCTCGGTGGCTCAGCCTGTAATCCCAGCACTTTGGGAGGCCGAGGTGAGTGGATTGCCTGAGCCCGCGGGTTCAAGACCCGCCTGGGCAGCAAGACCTCATCTTTACAATAAATCAAAAAATCAGCCGGGCGTGGTAGCGTGCACCTGTAATTCCGGCTACTTGGAAGGCTGAGGCGGAAGGATCGCCAGAGCCCAGCAGGCGAGGCTGCGGTGGCCGGGAGCGGCCACTGCACTCTAGTCTGGGCGACAGAGTGAGACTCTGACTCAAAAAAAAAAAAAAAAAAAAGAAGTGATGTATTAGAGATATTTTCATTCATGTTACTCCTTCTTTATGACCTGAGTCAGCAGCAAGGGATTTGCTCATAAGGCAGTAGAAATGCTAAAATGAAAGAAGACAACATTGGTGGGAGGTCTTAGTGGACGTCATTCAGAGTAGGAAATCTCACGGTTAACACAGTCAAGATCCATACACATTACCTATCATTCCTAAAGCACTCAGGGCCCCCTTCCCCTTTATGAATTTTCCTAAAATTCTTTATTTCCTAAGAGCAACAGGTCAGAATAATAAAAAGTAGCTATAACCATTTTGAAGGAGGCATAAGATGATGATTTTACTTACCAGGTACTCTGTCTTCAACAATTCATCACTCAAAGTTATACTATTATCCTTGCTCACCCTCACAAGGCAGTCAGTGACCTGAGGGCAGCATCTACACCTCTGTTCTGGCTAAATCACAAGCCCTACCCCAGCACTTAGACAAGCAGAGGCGCCAAATACCACTCAGTGAACAAAACTGGGATGTGAGATCTGACAAGTTTCAGAATATTGTCTGAAACGGGGGCTCTCTTAAAACAGCCCAGACATGAGTCCATCATAGCCATGTTCCTCAATCACCTGGAAGGCTCTAGAAACAGGATTGTTTTTCCCAGCCTCCCCCAGCCTGAACTTACCTGGTCGCAGATGCTTTTCGCAACCACCCTCCTGCTCTGGCTTTCCTCGCTTACTTGGGTCTTGCTCATCAAACCATTCCCTGTGTGGTTTTTCATTCTAAGTCTCAGGTGACACCCTTGATCCCCTGGAGGTAGCCCATTTTTGACCGTCCGACCATCACCTGCTCCTGGTTCTGCATTCAGCCCTGATTGCAGTAAAATTCTCACTCCAGTTAGAAGACACCCCAGAATGCTGACAAAGGGGACCTGCAGTAGCCAAAGTAACGCCCTCATCACATCTTGTCCAGATCTCCACCAAGAATAGGGCGTTCAGATGTCTAACAGATATGTAGAAAAGAGGTCTCATGCCCTCTTACCTAGAAAATGATGCCCTATTTCAGACAAATTACGACATTGTTGTGTGATTTATTTGTTCTCCTTCGTGGAATAAAAAAAGATTGACATTTAAAAATATAAAGTTCAGTGTTCTAATACAAAGAGCAAAGAATATTCTTAATGTGATTATCTTTTCTATTTATTTATTTTATGTTTATAACTTTGTCATTTAAAAATAAGATACAGTTGGATCTACTTTCTAAGGGAGGACTAGAATGAAAGTTCTATTATTTGTTTGTTTGCCTTTACAAATATGTTTTAACCCTATAGGAACCTTAGACGTCAACTGGTCAAATTCTAGCATTTTGCAGGTGAGACAGGTAAGCCTAGGGAAAGGGTGCATCTTCCTGGAATGTCCTTCATGGTCACTGATTCCCTCCCCACCAGCCCCACACCACTCCAGAAAATAGACAGGTTTTTAGTCCATTCGGTATTTCCAGATTCTAGGCCACTGTCTTCTAAATAGCAGGGGCCCAATAAATCGAATTAGGCAGAACTTAACTATAGTTAAAATTTTAATAAGGTTTTTGAGGTTTCCTTACTACTAGTTGCAGGTTCACCATGGGCTCATCGAAAACCATGTGAAATTAAAATTTCTGGAGCACAGCAATTTGAAATAAAGTCCCATTTTTCTGGCACTGAGCAGAGAAGAATAATGCTGACAAGTCTGTTTTCTCTCTGAGAAGCAGCACCCTAAAATTATCTTGACTGGCCTTGACGCATCCCGACTGTAATATTATTTACCAATTAATTGAAGGCGGGAGGCCACCTCTGCTGCCAGACACGTGCACCCTAAACTTCAGAGGGCCTTCCTCCATTGCCCAATGACTGGACCTTGGTGGTTTCTGAGCCTCAATTTTCCTTTTGGTCAGTTATAAATACGAATATTACAAACCCTCCTGTGATGGCCTCTTCGCAGGAACCTCACTACTCAGGAAAAGCTCTCTATTTAACCCTGAACAGGACAAATGCAGCGGGTCTTACCCGGAACCCCTCCAAAGACCTGCTTCTGCCAGGGCCAGAGCCCTGCTTGGTCCCTGCCGGTGCTCATTGCACATGCGCAGTCAGGTAGCCACCGCCAGCCCCCAGTCCGCGGAGGGATGTCTATCCATCCCTGGGGACTCAGTCTGGGGGCTTTGGAAACCGGCTCTTGGGACGCACAGGAAAATCTGGGGACGTCTACATCCACGCCAGCCAAAAAGAGCCTCTTCTCCCTGTTCTCTGAAGCTCAGGGGTGTTGACACCGGAAGGGAGACCCCCTGATGGCGCTAGGTCCCGCTGGCTTTTGTCACCTCCCGCCACCCAGAGCCACCAGTGAAGCTCTCCCCTCGCCAAGAGGCTGGGCTCGGCTCTTCCACTCCCCCTGCTCACCCACCACCACCACCACCCCATGCCACCATCCACACCGAGGCTTGTCACCCTGCTCTGCCAGGTGCCCGGTGTGGCACAGGTGGGTCGCAGAATACCAACCCTGAGCACCTAGGGCTTCTCTGGTCCTGCAATGTCTGGACCCTACCACTGCACCCCTGAACCTGGAGAAGAAGGCTGCCAGTCCTCTCCCTCTCCCGGATGTCAGAAGTGCTCCCCAAAGTTCCAACTACCGGCTGCACCCACTTATGGCAGAGTCAACCTACTTCTGCCAGCCCCAAGGACAAGGACTGACCTGGGGGAATGGATCCTTATTTCTGGACTCGGGAATAAAAATCTGCTTCTGCACACAAGTTTCGTGGGATCTACACCCAGAGGGTTCTTGGGCACCCGTCACCAAGTGCTCACTAGTGGGGTGCCACCCACCAGTCCAGGTAGCTTCATGCAGAAAGAACACAAACGCTATACACATGCATAGACACCTAATTATATACTTATTTATATGTGTATCTATACATATGCACACACATATGTATATAACATACATATATAACAAACAAAACCCCGCAAGCACTAAGACACTCTGCCGAGGGGCTGAGTCTGCCCCTTGGCAGACTTAGGCTGGTCTGCCCTCCCTCCATCAGCTGGCACAAGAAAATAAGATAATGCCACAAAATTCCCATCACTGCCACTTTTGGGAGCCTCTGGGCTGAGAACCAGCTCCTGAGCTCTGCCCTTGTTTTTAGTCCCAGCTCAAATGCAATCACCCTGGAATGAGGGACTAGCCTCTTCACCAGAACACATTATTGAGCTGTCATTTGTTCTCATCAAACTGGCAGGTTTGTGGACTGGTGACAACCATCACTGGTGAGAATGTGGGAAGCAGAGACCCCTGCAGATTCCCTGGGAGACGTGTCATGGATACTCCCCTCTCGAGTTGGCAGCATCTATGAACTTCTAAACCTCTGTCTCTTCACCCAGCAGTGATAATGCTGGGAATTTATCCCATAGAAATTGTTGCACAATGTTTCAAGGTCTATTTTGAAGACAATTCATCACAGTACTGGTTGAAATAGCAAGGAATTGGAACCATCCCTAGCACCCAAGTGGAGGGGATGGATGAACACTCTCTGGTCCAGGTGGACCCCAGAACCCGGTGCAGCTGTGAAGTGGATGGATATGTTGGGTCTCTACATGCCCATGTGGAAAGGCGTCAAGGAAACTTATGTGAAAAAGCATGTTGACAATCTGCACTGAAGATCCCATTCTCCAAAACTACTTACAGATGGTGTAAACACCCATGCTCACATAAATGTAAACGAATGTGTGTGTGAGAGAGAGAGACAGACAGATTGACAGAGACAGAAAGAGACCAATGACAGAATCTCAGAGACGTGACCAAACCACTAATGATGATCAGATTTGGTGGTAAGACATTCAAAATCTCTTATTTTCTCTATTAAATGGTATTTAAATATTTTTAAATGTCCATATTATCTTTACAGTTATGAAAAGATTAACATCATATTAAATACTATCCTTTTAACACCTATTAAGTTCTGGTTTTTATTTTTTTATTTATTTATTTTTTTCATTAATCAGTAGTTTTTATTATGGTTTTGTGGGGTAC
>NW_007255622.1:0-4106 GCF_000164805.1 Carlito syrichta
GGTTCAATCCAAGTTCATTGACTCCTAATATTTTTTAACAATTAATATTATCAACTTAACACTATACTATAATCTATGTTTACTTAAATGACTTAGCTGTTAGTTATACTATTATTCTACTACGATTTAATGTAATGCCTTATAACTCAGTTAAAACTTATTCTTAAACTACCAAACTTTACTATAATTCATATGAGTTTCATATGTCTAAACTTTAATTTTTATATGATCTAATGATTGACCTTTAATACTATGCTATATCCTATTAAGCTAATACCTCATCATTAATTCTTTTATAAATCTTATAGTAACTATTATAGAGTAATGTAGTAAAAGAAAACAAAACAGCAAGCATAAATTTACGCAACTATGAGTGTATATGTATATATTTTATCCTAACAAGTCTACTCTAAAAATCAAATAGTAGCTGTCACACTCTTGAACAAGGAAATGCATGGCTGCCATGATGGCGGCTGTGGGCTGAAGCAGACAGAGTTTCGGTAATTAACGAAACAAAAGGAAACGTTCTGCCTGGCTAGGGGCAGGGCGACAAAACTATTTAGTTTCTAATTTTAGCCCTAGGGGAGACTGCTTTCGGGAACAAGAGCTGATTACCCAGTCTACCAGGAAATAGAAGTTAAAAAATATCTAGAAAGAAGTAAAACTTAGAAAGACAGAGAAAAATAATTCTGCTGTGCACTCTCCATCAGGCATATTGATATTTACTTATAAGTTTTACTGCCATGTATGCACACCAGTCACTAATCACACGCCAATATTATAGGTATAAGTGATATCCTATGTCAGAGGCGATCTTCCAGATGGGCCTTTACAGGCCTCAGCCATGTAGCTATAGACGTTGGCTCCCAACATTTCCCCCTTTTTTATTAAAACAAACCACCAAAACATCTTGGCTTCTGTCTTAGGTTGTTCTCGCCTCACCATAGTTGTTACCCGTCATTGGCCCGTTCCCCTTCCCCACGGGGAATGCCTGTCTTAGGTTCATACCAGGTGGCTGGAATCTTACCCGTCACTGAATACCAAGAGCGCAAAGACTTGAGGGGACATAGGGAGAATGAAGAATGGTAAGCTGATGACACAAAATATTAGCCTATATGACATAAGTGACCAGCTGATAGATGACATTATTTTTTTTGTTTTTTTAGTAAGAACTGCCAAATGAATATTATCAGAGTTACGTTGAACTGCTTTCCTTAAATGTTGGATGATGACTGGAAAGATAAACAGCAGAAAAAGAACAATTATACCAATAGCAATGAAATTATAGATCAGATTCCAGACAGAATTGGAAGCCACAATCTGAGAAAGAGAAGAAGTAAATCTAGATGCTAGTTGAGAAAATGAAAGTGAAGACAGGTGTGCTTGAGAAATAGCAGTAATCTGACTATGCAACTGTTGAGTGTTTAAAGAAGAATTAGAAGACTGCCAAACTCCCATAAGATGTTTCTGAACATCAGCCCAACTGACATTCTGACCATCATATGGCACGGGTGTAACACAAATCCATTTAAATTGTGCATGACAAGCTACAGACATCTGAACTTGAATTTGATTTCCTATATATACTAATGCTGATTCTAAAGCATTCAACCTATTAATAATACCTTTATCTATCTGCTCTTGAGTACATAAAGCTAAGCTAACATTCTGAGACAAATTATTAACATGATCAGCTGTGTGAACTTCCTGAGCTAAAGCAGTGGCAAAAAGCGGCCACAGATCTTATAATAGAAATTAGTGCAGAAATTCCCAAGATTAAAGCTACAACAAACCTTTAAGGCCTATTTAACATTGCTGTGGCTTGTTCTAAAATATAAGTACCTGGAGAAGAATACCACGGTTCCGGTAGCTGAACAGGCACAAAAACGTAAGAAGGATGCTTTAACAGAAATACTTGATATGGGTTATCAATAATACAATTAGACAAAGTACAATTTTCACAATTAATTTCAAAATGACCAAAATTATATATTACCAAGTAAATAGAATGAGCATTAGCAATTAAGAAAACATATGGGGAATCAACACAGGCCTGTAAAAAGGTTGTAAAACCGGAATGAGGACAATAAAGTGTTACAGGACCTGTTGCTGCAAACAATCAATAAAGTTGAGACTGTAATGAACGATTAGAGGACAGAGAACTTTGAAACATAGATGTAGCCCATTCAAGTGGGTGCCTTCTAGCTGTGGCAAGTGTAGAGCCATTAAAACCCCAGTCACTAATATATAGTTTTTCACCGGGTACAGGATAGTCCACCTTAGAGTTATAAGCACAGTCTCTTCATTTCAGGGAGCCGGCATCTCGCCGTATGAGTGACCAGTCCTTTTCCGTATCATTGAAGGGGCAAGCAGATATGCTAAGAGGCGATGAAGCTCTAGTCACATGGCTCAGGACGGTTCCTCCAAGCATTCATATCTCCAGTCACCAACCATTCTTGATATTGTCCTGATAAGGGCTTTCTGTACTCAGAGACTTAAAGGTAGACATTAAGCAAGAAGTCTAGTAACTATTAAAAGCATAATTATTATACAAACAAATAGGGAGGGAGTTGGAATGTCCTTCATAAGAAAAATTACGATTAGTAACAAGTTTGACTTGAGCACGAAATAAAGCAGGCTCTCCCCTTTTCCTGTAAGAAGCTTCCATTTTATCAGAGGTTTTATACTTTCTTCTGGATCTCAATGTCTAGTCATAGCTGAATAGCCTGAAGAGTTCAAATTTAAATGATTAATAACAAATAAAGTGTGATTCAAGATGTGGTGAGGAGAGCTATACTTGAACTCACCCTCTTATAACTTAATTGATTTTTTAAAGTTTGATGAACTCTTTCAACTATGGCTTGACCTTGTGGATTGTACGGAATTTCTGTGGAATGAGAAATATTAAATTAGGAGTAAAATTGCTGGAAAGATTTAGATGTATATGCAGGACTGTTGTTGGTTTTCAGTTGCTCTGGCATACGTAGCTGTGAAAAGCAAAGGAATAAGTGTACCACGTCCTTGTAGGCTTCTTCTAGTTTTTGCTGAAGCTAAAATAACATGAGAAAATGTCTCTACAGTCACATGCAAATAAGACAATTTTCCAAAGCTGGGAAAATGAGTTACATCCATTTGTCATAGCATGTTTGGTCTCAGTCCTCCAGAGTTGACTCCTCCTGGAGTTGGAACAAAAGTTTTTAAATTCTCAGAGAGTAAACTGAATGTAAATTGTTTACAATCCTCTGGGCTTAAAGGTATAGTAAAGAAACAATTCTGTAAATCAATAACATAATATTAAAGTTAACAGGTATAGCAATACAGGCTGTAACACTCCATGGCTCCCATAGTAGTGTTAGCAGCTCTTAAATCCTGTAAAAGTCTCCATATACCAGATTTTTTTCTTAATTACAAAACTTAGGCTTTTCATTAACTTGGACAGGTTCCTGCATTCCCTGTCATCTTTGCCAAGTCCCTCAAAGTGATCATAGCCCATCTATAGCATTTGTGCTGAAGCTTTATCATTAGGGCTATATAAATGCATGCTTATTTGAGCAAGAATATCTCTTCCCCATAATATAAAGGGGATAGATGGAATAACGTATGGGCAAAAAGTTTTTGAAGTCTTATCTGTCCAATTTAAAATTTTTAGAGTTATTGGCTACTGAGGGTACTCGACCAATGCCTATGAGTCCTAAAGGAGCTTTTTGAGTAAACCAAGAAGCAGGCCAATTTTCCTGGCAATACAGGAAACATCGGCTCCAGTGTCCAACAAGCCTTTAATCTTAACTCCTTATATATATATATGTCTTCTAGAGGTCTAGGGTTAGTAACAACATTGCTAGAGTCAAATTCAGAGTTACCTCTAGGCAGATTAATTAATTTTACCTGTTTTATGATAAGGCAGGAGCAGCAACTGGGCTATTCTCTGACCTTTGTTAAACTGCACAGTTTTGCTAAGGGGAGCAACAAGCACCTGGATTTCCCCTGTGCAATCCGAATCCACCACTCCAGGAAAAGACAAGGAACTTCTGCTTAATATTACACCCACTATTCCTTCTGGGAGAGGGCCCTTCTCCCACAGGAATTGGGGTTACCGGAACGTCCGG
>NW_007255623.1:0-1075 GCF_000164805.1 Carlito syrichta
AAAATGAAAAAGGAATAAAAGAAGAGCATCCATTTGTGTATGGTGTTGGGATCATCATGAACAATCAGAGATCATTTGGGAAGGAGGTCTCAGCCTAGGGCCTAATGTTCCCAAAATACAGTGGATTGGCAAAAAATCAAACTGTGGCTTTGGGAGGCCAAGGAAGGAAAATGCAGGAGCCCAGGAGTTTGAGACCAGCCCGGGACCCTTGGTGGAACCTCGTCACTCCACATAACGCAAACACTGGAGTAGCACATGGTGGTGTTCGGGGTCCCGGCTATACAGAATGCGGTGGCCCCCATCTATGGGTTTTCCTTTGCATTGGCCCTGCCAACAGAATGTGCAAGTCCTGGCTGGGCACCATGATTCATGGTCATCAGCCCTGTGCCCTGGGAGGCTGAGATGAGAGACTGCCTATGTCCAGGGGTCAGAAACCAGCCTGGTGGTGTGGCCAGACCTCATCTCAGCAAGAGACTCCCAAAATAGAGTCAGGCATCATTGCCCTCAGAGTCCCAGCTGCTTGGGGCCCAAGGCAGGGGTACGTCCTGCGCCCCATATGTTGAGTACCAGGGAGCCACGATCATGCTGCTGCACCCCAGTCCAGATGATGGAGACTATGGCAACAAAAAAGATGCCTCCCACGTGCGTCACAACCTGCGTCCACTGCTCTCCAGGGAAAGGTTTGCGTGGGCAAGGAAAGATGAAGTGATTGGTAGAGGAAGGGGCTCTCCCCCAGCCCGAAGGTGGCAGACAGGGCGTTTGGGCCTGGGCTGGTCATGGAATTGTTGGACTGCCTTGATCGCTCTATGCCCGATGGCCGCCCTAGCTTGGGGTCATCTGTTCTGTGAGCTCACACATGTCTTGGCTGTGGCGCCCTAGTGTGGAGGATGAAGCCAGGAATTCTAGGGCGTGTGGCCAAGTGCATGAGACAGATGTGCCTGGTGGCCACCTTTGAATCCTCCCACAAATGACAGGGTGGAAAGTGCCTTTTATTCTCCCATCTCTGAGGGTGACTCCTCATGCTGTGTGGCAGGGATGTGGTGTTGGTGGTGGTGGTGATTATTATTATTTGGGG
>NW_007255623.1:3004-3988 GCF_000164805.1 Carlito syrichta
TTTCAACAAAGGATCAAGGCTGGGCTTGGGGATTCAACCTCGTCATCCTATGGCTTTGGGAGGTCGAGATCACAGCCAAACTGTGCCAGCAGGACAAGACCCACACAGGCAACTTGGCAAGACCTCTTCCCTACCATTTATTCCAAATGAGCCGGTGTGAAAGCTCACACCTGTCATTCCCACTCCACTGAAGGATGTGGAAAGACTTGCCGTAGCCCAACATGCCGAGTCTGCAGTGATCGGAAGCAAGCCTCCACCTTCCAGCCTGGTCTATGGAGTAAGACTCTGACTCAAAGAAAAAAAGAAAAAAAGGAAAAAAAAAGGAGAGCATCCATTTGTGTATGGAGTTGGGATCATCATGAACAGACAGAGATGAATTGGGAAGGAGGTCCCAGCCTTGGGTCAAGAGTTCCCAAAAGATGGTGAATCGCCAGTCAATTGGGCTGTGACTTTGGGAGACCAAGGAGGGGGACGGCTGGATCCCGAGATGATGAGACCAACCTGTGCCACGTGGCAATTCGTCATTCCACGTAAAGCAAACACTGGAATCATGCCTGGCAGTCGCCCATGGTCCTGGCTACATGGGATGCAGTGGCCTCCGTCCAGGGGCGTTCCTTTGCATCACCCCCGCAGACAATGTGCATGTCCAGGACCGGCACCATGGCACACTACCACCGAGGCGGGAGGCTGCCTGAGCCCAGGGGTCAAAGACAAGCCCAGGCAATGTGGCCAGACCTCGACTCTGTGAGAGGTTCCCAAAATCAAGTCAAGCATGGTGGCCCTTGGAGTCCCAATTGCTCGGGAACCAAGGCACGAGGATCTCTTGTGCCACACAGGTTGAGGTCCAAGGAGCCATGTTGTGCCACCGCACCCCAGCTCATCCGATGGAGACTTGACACCAGACGTCTCCCATGCGTGTCAAGACAGGCATCCATGGCTCCCCAGGGAAAGGTCCATGTGGGTGAAGGAAGATGAAATGATTGG
>NW_007255624.1:0-781 GCF_000164805.1 Carlito syrichta
TTAGAGAATAACCTGTCCCACAATAGCAAATACACTTTTAAAGTAAACACAAAACATTTGCCAGGATATTTAAACATCCTCACAAAACACATAAAGGAATTATGCAGATACTATAAAAGTCAAGATACAATATCACCAAACACATTTTCTTGCACATGCAGAACATGCAGAACAATATGACCGAATGACTAAAATGATTGCTGCTTTGTCAAAGAAATATCCCTGCCCCATGCACAAAATCTTTCAAATATTAAAGTTGTGTGTGGACAGAATTTATAGCCTATATGTGAAATCATACCTGTTTTCTTCATTTTACATAAAATAAGTCAAAGAAAAGTACTTGAAAACTATTATAACTGAGGCACTGTACAGATTATAAATATTATAAAAACACAAAAAAACCAATTCAACTGGCTTTTAAAAATTACATGAGTGAGACAGTGGAGTCAAAGGAAGTACAAGAAACTCAGAAGAAATTTAGCACAGAACTCATATGACCTTATGTGAATTCACCTACAACAACAAGAAAATGGGATCAACTACAATTTAAAATGTTGGTTGTATTATACAGACAGCTATAACATAAAAGAAGACTTAGATTATTGTCAAAATAGACAGAAATATTTATCCTTTACATGAATTATCAGAGATAGGTGATTAAAATAAGAATTTGCTGAAAACCAACCCTGAAGAACTAATGTATTTGTGACTATTTTATGTGAAATATTTCAAGAAAAAAAATTGTCCTGGTACTGTACAGCAACTTTATATGTTCTTGAGT
>NW_007255624.1:913-28516 GCF_000164805.1 Carlito syrichta
TCTTCAACCAAGGAACACTAAGCATTGCTGGCAAACACTGGAAGCCAGAAGAGAGAGAAGAAGAGATTCTCCTTCACAGCCTTTATTAAAAACAAAGGCCAAGGTAAGGAAATCTCTCTTCAAACACAATGTTACAGTTTTTCCTTTTTAAGATCATTTATTTTTCTTAAATTAGGAGGAAAAAATGATCCAGCATATATTTGCCCAGTGACTGCCCATTTCTATTGCTTTTCCTTCATTGTTGACATACTACATTCTCCTCTGGAATATTTGTTTACAGCCTGAAGAACTTTCTTGTTCACCCATTCACCAGGTATTCTCTGGAGACACTTATCTACAGAGAATATGTTCCAAGACCCTCAGCAAATGCTTGAACCCTCAGACAGAACTAAATCCTTCATATTTCTTTGCAGGTTGAGTTGCAACAGCAAAGCTAGCAAATTTCTCCTTCCATCTCCACAATTTCACAGATACAAGGTTTGTCCTTACCTTAACTACCAGCAACTTGTGTATAATTTTTTTTTGTCTTGTTAAGTTGAGAACTTCCATTTTTGACTTAAAGGAGTCACTTCATGGCTCTTCTTTGCATATTCAACCTGCCCACTTCACGTTTCTTGCACTTTGGGACCGCTATGAAATCAAATAAGAGTTATGTGGACACAAGCACTGCATTATCATGGCAGTGTAACTGATAAAACAGATGGCTACTTAGCAACTAATAGGCAGCTGGCATGGAAATCGTGGGCCTGCTGGACACGCAGATGAATCAAGTTCTGGCTGAAGAGTTCATCATGTTACTCACAATGGTGTGCAACTTAAAATTGAAACTATGGAAATATGATCTTAATATTTCTTAATCCATCCTTTTATTGTTAACCTACCCGCCATGATTCAAGTGAGTTCCTTTCTTCAAAAGTTGAAAAGCATTTTGTTTTATTACTCTTTTTTTATGGACTCTAAGGGTTTAAAACGATGTTTTTTGTTTTTTTGTTTTTTTTTTTTGAGTTGGAGTCTCACTCTGTCGCCCAGACTGGAGTGCAGTGGCCGCTCCCGGCCACCGCAGCCTCGACCTGCTGGGCTCCGGCGATCCTTCCGCCTCAGCCTTCCGAGTAGCCGGAATTACAGGCATGCGCTACCACGCCCGGCTGATTTTTTGATTTATTGTGGAGATGAGGTCTCGCTGCCCAGGCGGGTCTTGAACCCGCGGGCTCAGGCAATCCGCTCACCTCAGCCTCCCAAAGGCGCGGGATTACAGGCTGAGCCACCGAGCCCGTCTTAAAACCTTCCCCCAATAGGCAATAATGTGGCAAATAGAGTCATCAGCTACTAGTAATTACAAATAGAAGATGCATTGAGGTTACTTACATTTAAAGTAATTACTAGTAGCTGATGATTCTATTTGCCACATTATTGCCTATTGGGGAAGGACATTCCTTCTGTGGTTGTTGCTGCTGTTGCTGATACTGTTGCTGCTGTTCTTGTTGCCTCTTTTTTATTTTTCTTCATCTACTTGTCTTTTGATGGAAATTTACATTGTTTGCACATCTTGTCAATTGATATCTATATTGCAAGATAAGTTTTCCAGCAGGGCACAGTGACTCAAGTCTATAATGCCAGCACATTGGGAGGCTGCGGTGAGAGGATTGCCTGAATCCAAGGGTTTGAGACCAGCCTGGGCAATTGGTGAGACCTCGTCTCTACAATAAAGCAAAAAGTTAGCCAGGCATGGTGGCGCATGCCTGTAGTTCCAGCTACTTGGAAGGCTGAGGCAGAAGGCTCACCTGAGCCCGGCAGGTAGAGACTGCAGAGGCCATGAACATGCCACTGCAGTTCAGTCTGGGCAACAGAGTGAGTCTACAACTCAAAAAAAAAAAAAAAAAAGGTTTCAATTTTATTTGTATACATGTGGATATCTAGTTTTTCCAACACTATTTGTTAAACAACTGTCACTATGTATTCTAGGCAACCTTATTGATTATTAGTTGACCACATGTGCACAGATTAATTTATATTCCACTGGTGTGCATGCATGTCTGTATGCTCATGCCATACTGCTTTATTTACTGTAGGTTTATGGCTTTTAGGAAGTGTGATGTCTCTAGTTTTGTTCTTTTTCTCAAGGATGTTTTGACATTCATGTTCACCTGTTCTCTATGTAGATTTATTTTATTTATTCCTGTTTTAAAAATGCCTCCTTGGTTTTGCTTCAGAAGGTATATATATGTAGGTTGCTTTAGGTACTATAAATGTTTTAACAATATTGAGTCTAATTTTGAGCAGATTTCCTTCCATTTGTTTGTATCTTACTCATTTTCTGCAAAATTTTGTACTGTTCATTGTATAATTCTTCCACTTCCTTAGTTTATTTCTTTTAGTACTTTATTCCTTTTAGTGTTATTGAAAATGAAATTCAGCCAGGCTTGGTGGTTCAGCCTGTAATCCCAGCACATTGGGAGGCCGAGGCAAGAAGATTGCCTGAGCCTGTGGGTTCCGGATCAACCTGGGCAACTTGGCGAGAACTTGTCTCTACAATACATTTTAAAAATTAGTCATGCCTGTGGTTCTAGCTGCTTGAAAGGCTGAGGCGGAAGGAACACTGTAGCCCAGCAGGTGGATGCTGGGGTGGCTGTGAGCATGCCTCTGCATCCCAGTCTGGGTGACAAAGTGAGACTACAACTCAAAAGAAACAAAAAAAGAAGGAAAATAAAATGGGATTGCTTGCTAATTTCATTTTCAAGTTTTTTTGTGTATAGAAATATGCCTGATTTTTGTATGTTTATTGAGTGTCTTGTAACTTTCCTGAATTCATTTTGAATTCTATCACTTCTGAGGGTGGAAACCGATAGATTATAAATATGACCATGTCACTTCCAAACAGAACAATCTTACTTTTTTATTCTAATATACATCTACTTTATTTCTTTTTTCTTGTTTAATTGCTCAGAACTTTCAGCACTTTGAACATAGAACATTCAGCACTATGATGAGTATTGGTTGGAGAGAGAGCATGACTGTCTAATTCCCAATCTTAATGCAAACAATTTTAGTCTTTTACTATGTATTATGATGTCAGTTGTCAGCTTTTTCATAGAATCTTTATTGTCTTGAGGTACCTCTGTGTATTCTTTTTGAAAATGGTCATCAAAGTGTGTGAATTCTGTAAATTTTGAAATGTTTCTTCTGCATCTATTGAGATCGGCATGTCTCTTTTAGTCTTATTAATGTAGTGAATCTCAAAACTGATATGTACAGTTGAAACATTCTTGCATACCAGAGATAAATCCCAATTGATCATGGAATATGATGCTTTTATTGTGCTACTGGATTCAATTTGCTGGCATTTTGTTTAAGATTCTTATACTGGAATACAGTATAATGGTCTGGACTTGGTATCTGGGTCCTGCTGGACCCATTTCATGCCTTGGAAGTATTCCCATTTCTTTAATTTTTGAAAGAGTCTGAAACATTAGCATTGGTTCTTTAATGCTTGGTACAATTCACCAGTGAAGCCATTTAGTCCTTGGTTTTTCTTTGGTGACAAAATCCTTGGCTTTTCTTTGCTGAGAGATTTTTATTATGGATTCAATCTCCTACTAGTTTAGGATTGTTAAACTTGCTATTTTTTAATGATTTAGTATTTTTAGGTTGTATATTTCTTAGATTTTAGCCATTTCTCCTAGATTGTCCAGAGTTTGGCCTTATAATTATTCAGAGTAGACTCCCATATTTAAAATTTCTGTTACACTGATGGTAATACCTTTGGTTTAATTTAAACTCTATTTGTGTCTTCACTCTTTTTTTCTGTTCTAAGAGTAGCTGTTTTTGATTATCTGTACAGTAAACCGATTCTTTGCTTTTCTTGATTTTTTTTTATTGTTCCACCATTCTCTATTTGGTTTCTTTATGTTCCAATATTTCCAAAAATAGTCTTCTGAATTTCTCACGAAGAGAATTTGCCCATGAATTATTGCTGAATAAGTGTATTTGTAGAGGTAATGAAGATTCAGGGTTTTTACTCTGCATGCTGCTGACTTGAATTTCCATCAATTGGATATTGAATATTAGAATGACCTTGCATCCCTAAGATAATTCTCATTTGGTCATGGTGTGTCATCCGTAATACATTCTGTAGACTGAGGGCTTCTAATAATGTATTTGAATTTTGGCATCCATGTTATTGAAGGATATTGTTCAGCAGTTTTTTTTCTTACAATATATTTTTCAGATTTGGAGTCACATTAATATTGGCTTCATAATACTAGTTTTAAAATATATTTTTTCTTTTCAATTTTCTGAGAAATTATTTATTCTTTAAATGTTTAGTGATATTCTCCAGTGAGTTTATACATACTTGGAATTTTATTAATGTAGAGGTTTTTAACTAAAGTTTTAATAGTTTAGTTTCTATCAAAATAATGTTATATACACTTCTAAAATATCCATAGTTTTTATTTCTCAACCTCATCTAAGTTATTCAATTTTTAGTCATAAAGTTGTTCACACTATTATTTTGATATTCTAAAACAACTGTTGTGTTATTACCTTCCTCACTTTTGATCTAGATAATTTGTGTGTATGTGTTTTTAAATGCGTTTCCAACTGTTCTTGGTAAATGTCTATCTTTTCTTTTTTTTAAGTTGGAAAATATTTTCAAATTTGTTGTTTCTTTAGAACCATTAGTTAGAATATGTGATTCCAAATATTTGAAGATTGTACAGATATTTATCTGATATGACTTCTAATTCAATTGACCAAATGATATTCTGTATTATTCAAATCTTCTTACTTTTATTAAGAATTTAAATTTCTCATGACTACTTTAGATTTAAGTGTATGAGGACATTTTTTTCATGGTTCAGAATATAAGCTATTTTGATCCATGGTTTGTATCATATGGAGTGTTCAAGAAATGTCAATTATGTCATGTTGATTGATAATGTTGTCCAAAACTTTTCTGTCATTTCTAATTTGCTTTCTTTCTTTCTTTATTATAAAGACGTGGGGTACAATTCAGGGTTAGGTATACAAACATTGATCATGCAGGTACCCTTGTTGATGAGGTATGCCCTTCCCTCCCCAACAGTTTGCCTTAACTGCCAGTCCCACTCCCCTGACAGTTTTCCTCTACTGCCAATCACTTTCTGATAGCATTATAATTGTTCAAAGTCACCTTATAAGTGAGAACATATGGAACTCAGTTATTTGCTTCTGTGATAAATCACTGAGTATGTTCGACTCCAAATCCATCCAATTAGCTGCAAAGTCCATATAGTTGTCCTTTATGGCTGCATAATATTCCATTGTGTATATGTACCACATTTTTTTAATCCAGTCCAGCTTCAGTGGGCAACACGGTTGATTCCATGTTTTTTCTCTTTCGAAGAGAGCTGCAGAAACATACGTGTGCAGGTATCTTTTTTGTAGAATGATTTGAAATCCTCCAGGTATATTCCCAATAGGGGAATTGCAGGGTCATATGAAAGGTCAATTTCTAGTACTTCCAGAAATCACCAAATTGTCTTCCAAAGAGGTTGTACTAGTCTGCATTCCCACCAGCAGTGTAGAAGTGTTCCTTTTTCTCCACATCCTCGCCAGCACCTGTTGTTGTTTGTTTTATTAATGATGGCTATTCTTCCAGGGGTTAGGTGGTATCTCAATGTGATTTTGATTCGCATTTCTCTAATGATGAGTGAGTCTGAGCACTTTTTCATGTGTCTGTTGGCTGCCTGTATATCTTCTTCTGAGAAGTGTCTTTTCATATCTTTTGCCCACTTTTTAAAGGGGCTACGTGCTTTTTTCCTTTCAGCGCATTTGAGTTCCTTGTAGATCCTAGATGTTAGACCTTTGTCAGATGGCAAATATCTTTTCCCATTCTGCGAACTGTCTCCCTGCTCTCTTGATGGTTTCTTTGGCTTTGCAGAAGCTTGTCAGTTTAATGAGGTCCCACTTGTCTATCTTATCTCTTATGGCCTGGGCACTTCGGGTTTTGATCAGGAATCGGTTGCCAGTTCCAACTTCCATAAGAATGTCTCCTGCATTTTCTAAGTTTCTTACAGTTTGAAGTTTTACATTTAGGCCTTTGATCCATTTAGAGTTAATTTTTGTGTATGGTGATAGGTAGGGGTCCTGTTTCAATCTTCTGCATGTGTTCAGCCAGTTTTCCCAGCATCATTTACTGAATAGGTTTTCCTCTCCCCAGTGCTTGTTGTTGGAGGCTTTGTGAAAGATGAGTTGGTTGGGGAATTGAGGTTTTGCTTCCGGAATCTCTATTCTGTTCCATTGGTCTGTGTGCCTGTTCTTGTACCAATACTATGCTGCTTTGATTACTGCAGGCTTATAGTAATGTTTGAAGTCTGGAAGTGTGATAACTCCTGCTTTGTTTCTTTTGCTAAGGATTGTTTTGGCTATCGTGGTCATTTATGTTTCTATATAAATTTCTGTTTTGTCATTTCCAGATCTGAGAAGAATGATGTTGGTAACAAATGGGTATTGCATTGAATCTGTAGACTGCCTTTGGTAGGATGGACATCTTAACAATATTGAGTCTTCCTATCCATGAGCATGAGATATTTTTCCATTTGTTTGTGTCTTCTTGAATTTCTTTGAGCAGCGTTTTGTAGTTCTCATTGTAAAGGTCTTTCACTTCTCTGGTTAGGAAGATGCCGAGGTATTTCATTTATTGTGTGGCTATTGTGAATGGGATTGTGCCTTTTATTTGGTTCTCTGCTTGCTTGTTGTTGGTATAGAGCTGATTTACTTTCTACTTATTTGATCCATTATTGAAATAGTAAAATCTTACTGTAATTGTGAATTTTTCTGTCTCCTAATAGTTTAACTAAGCTTTGCCTCATATATTTAGAGGTGTTCTAAGCATAAACATTAAAATTGTGTACTCTTGGTGAATTAACATTTATGGTGAAATTATCTTTGGTTCTTCTGTTAATATTCTTTCCCTTGAAATACTATATTTTAAAATTAGTATAGCATTTCAGCTTTCTTTTGCTTGCCATTAACATTTTGTAATGGTTTTTTCTTCTTTCTTTATAACCAACTGTATCATCTTAATTAAAATAAAATGCTTGTGGGCTGATAACATAGGGTTTTACTTTTTCATCAAATCTTATTTTTCTGCCTTTCCTCTAGGGTGTTAATGACATTTATATTTAATGTTATTATTGATAATGTTGGGTTTAGTCTAGCAATTGTTATATATGCCATATTGTTCTAAATGTAATTGCTCGATTTTTTTCAGTTTCTGATGTTGATTTTAGGATATTTTGAGTAATTTTAATGATCCTGTACACTCTGTCTGTACTGTCATTTCCATATCTTCATCTCAGGGAGTGCACCAGGGTCTGTTTGCATCTCCCTTTGCTGGGTCATGCTCGAGAAATTCTCTCAAGTATGCTGAAGCACCCATAAAACTAATCTCTTTTTTTTCCACATCTCCCAGGAATCATAGCCTTTCCTTGCCTAACTAACAATGCCTTAAAAACAATTTATTCATAAATTTTGTTCATTTTTTTTGTTTCAAATAGGAGAATTAATTGTGATAGGAGGTAACTATAGTCCCTGTTACTCTGTCTTGATTAGGAAAAAAACATAAATTTAATTCTATTTAGTATTATCATACTTTGGCAGGTATATTATCGTAGATAAAGAATTTCAAAAGTTATATTTTGACCTCAAAAATTCCCATGTTTATTTCTAAATAACTTTAGTTGATATTAGCAAGCATTCAGGAATATCCAAAGTTGCCTCAGAAATGTGCTTTTAAAAACCTCTCAAAGATCCCATTTATTTTAATAAGGTTAACCTTTCCCCCTGTTAGTCTCACTTGCCTCCTCCTTTGTTCCTCATAACACTAAGCTAATGGGAACTGCACAAATATTTCAACAAAATAACATTATTGATATGTTAGAAAAAGTCAAAATGCATAAAGCTACTTGTTATCTTATGATGACTCTTCAAAGTAAACCTGCTGCCTCATTCCCATTTGGCACATGCAAATGTTTGAAGTATTTTATAAAAATTAATGTGAATGTCATATAAGAGTTTTATAAACATACACACATATATAATGGATTTTAACTGCATGTGTTAACAAAGCATTATAATTAGGAAGTCGCTGTTAACCCTTATTGTATACTAGTCATGTTACTAGTATCATGTGAAAATTTTGTATAAAGTTTTAGTAGCAATTGATATTGAGTTTAGGATAGTCATAGAGTGAAAGCAGTATTTCAAGGGATAGAAGAGATCTCTATTGTAACTGTAATAAATAGTCAAGGGTACTTCAAAAATTGTCAGAAGGTGCCAGTAAATCTTTCCCTAACCTATTTGGTCTGATTAATTCAACCCAAATGTTGAGCAGTTGTAATTAATGCAAGAAGTAGTATAGTATTTTCAATGTGCTGGTTACCTGTAATATGTTAAAAATATCACCAACCAAATAATACACCTACAAGGGACATATGTCCTACACTTCTGTGATTCTTTTTGATGTGTGCACTGGGCATCAAGCATGAAGAGAGAGAATTTGTAGCATTCACACATGGTTTTGTATCCTGGTCCCACTAATTTCTCAGTAAGAAGAAAGAAACTTCATTATCCTTTCTACCTAGCCACTGAAAATATGGACTTTTAATTGAATGCATACTATGGGTATCTGGTGAAATGAGACATGCAAAATCAGTTTCTGAAATTTGGCATACATACGTAATGTTCACATTTTTCTGTTCTAAAAAATATGTTGTTTTTTGAAGAGCATCTGGCAAGATTCTTTTGTTCTGATGAAGGAAAGCAGTACTGAAGGCTATGTATCAGGCCCTCATGAAGGTCTGCCACATGTCAACTCCTAGAATCTTTCTGATCATCTGCACTTATGCACATGCTGCCCATTCCTAATGATACTGAGCATCCTTGATTCTCACTCTAGGTGCAGGGCCACAGTCCAGTGGACAACTGACAGACACCACAGTTGGAGATCAGGAGAAAGAAATCACAGTAGGGGATCTTGCTCAGTCTTTCTCTCTTGCTCCCTTTATTTACTGACCTGAGCACTTACCTGTGTGGCCCTGGGTGGTGTACCTTACCTCCTGTTTCTGGGAGTCTGTCTCTACCTCTGTTTTGTCACTAGGTGTTATCATATGCCCAGCGATCCATGTGACTGTCAATACCCATTGATGCTGAACATCTTGGTTCCTACTGTATTTCTGGAGAGTTTTCTTTATTTTTTTTTTGAGTTGGAGTCTCACTCTGTCACCCAGACTGGAGTGCAGTGGCCGCTCCCGGCCACCGCAACCTCGACCTGCTGGGCTCCGGCGGTCCTTCCGCCTCAGCCTTCCAAGTAGCCGGAATTACAGGCATACACTACCACGCCTGGCGATTTTTTTATTTATTGTAGAGATGAGATCTCACTGCCCAGGTGGGTCTCGAACCCGCAGGCTCAGGCAATCCACTCACCTCAGCCTCCCAAAGACACAGGATTACAGGCTGAGCCACCAAGCCTGGCTCTGGAGCATTTTCTTAGAGCCAGATGTGTCCTTCAGATCTATGTAATGACTGTAACAATTAGAAGCTGTTTGGTTTCATTTGTCTCAGTATTCCTCACTGGAATGTACATCTGAAGATCACACTCCTCTCTTGAGACTTCTCAGTGCACTATTCTCAGCTAGACTGCAGAGTAAATATATAGTTAAAACATGGAACACTTTGCTGCAATTGCATAACAAAATGTAAAAGTTTGCAGAAAAAAATGAATGAAAGTAAACATTTATTGACAGAGAAGCAAGAGGATAGATGCCCAGTCCAACCTCTCTGGTTATAGTGGGAAACTATAAGAATGACTGACCTGAGAAAATTAAACAAAAACACACTGAAACATTTTCAAAACCTCAATCTGCAAATGAAGTGCTCTGTCACATGTCATATAAGATAGAGTGTCCAATGAGATGAGAAGAATAGAAGAATTGGCAACAAGAATATAGAGAATAGACAAAGGTGGTCACCTGGTCTCTCCACAATCTGAACCTCATTTTCTCCTGGTATAGATGAAAAGCCAAACTGGGTAAAAATTTAAAGAGGTTTGTTCTGAGTCAATATGAGTGACTATGGTCCAGAGTACTGCAGTCTCAAGAGGTCCTGAGAAAGTGTACCTGAGGTAGTCAGTTTAGCGTTTGGTTTGATACAATTTAAAAATCATATATGGGTGTTGGGAGCCAGCCTTGGAGGCCCGCGTGATTGACAAAGTCCAGGTGCGCTGAGGACTCCCGGCCGCAAAGCGAGTCCGGGCAACTGAGGCCCTTCTGTCTTCTTTCTTTGCTGTTGGCACAGCTGAAGAAATTCTGTGCAGTCGTGGAAGAAGAAAATGGCATGTTTATGCGAAGTATTCACAGCTAACCTGGAAATGTCATGTTTCATTTTTCCATTTCCCACTATGCCGCTTGGCCTTTTCTAACATATGCAAGGGTTAAACTCTGAGGCACATCAAGAATGCTTTCCTTCACTTGGTTATAAGTTACTAGATATTGCTTAAGTAATAAATGATATAAGTATATTCACTCCTTATTTGATTTAGAATTATGTAGTTTAGTGTTTAGACATAAGGTTTTTTTAAAAAGCACAAGTTTATAGTAAGTTCATTATGAATTCATTATAAGTTCTAACACATATAGGAGTTATGTAGGTGATTTATAACACTGTTTTCACTGACTTAGGATAAAGATTATCATTAAGGTTTTTACTTAATTCAATAGTTAAAACTCTAAGTTAACATTTATAAAGTGGGTTTTCACTGAACTCATAATATAATAATCAGACACTTTTATGATAAATTAGCCTAAGACAGAAAGCAAACTTGGGGGCCTGGGAAACATCACTAAAAGCTTCTTTTGAGTTCTCTTTAGAAACAAGCACTGCAAGATAAGAGAAAAGTAACAAGGACATCTGGACAAGGGAGGCGATCACAAGGCTCTGAAGGACATAAAAACCTAAGATGAGAAAACTCCTGACACATGAAAAAATGAACGCTTAGAAACTTTCTTAAGACATTTCAAGGACTGCAATTCGGGACTTTGGACTAAAAGTATCATTGTTGGCTTTATGAATAAGACTTGTTGTCTGAATGTTTATAGGGATCTTGGTTTGTTTGTTGCTAAGACCACTAGATGGTAACTTTTAGAAGATATGTACGTGAAGGAATTTTCTTTGTCTTGACCCTTTACAAATGGTATAAAAGCTCTGTGTTAACTAACATTAAATCATCATCTGTTCAGGAAGCAGGTATCCGGGTATAATGTTTTCGTCCTTCGCCCATCCGTCTCTCCTTCAGGAAATCTCATGACCCTTGCGGGGCGGGACCCCCGCATATGGGCACATATATGAATCAATACAGATTAGGAAGTCAGATTATGGGCAAATATAGAAATCAATACATTCAAAGTAGCCAATAGATTGGCTCAGAGAGGCAGGACACATTGACCCAGAGGTTTATAATTTATATTTGGAGTCAAAGATTTTCTGATTACCAGTTGGTTTAAAGATTTCAGCTTTGTCTAATAATTTAAGTAGTTAGTAGAAAGGAATGCTTACACAAAAATAGCAGGGTTGTGGAAGCCAGGCCCTGTTATGTAGATGATGTCTCGAATGTGACAGTCAGCAGAGAGCAGGTGATACTATACCCAAGTATGGGTGACATTTGATAACTTACTGACACAAAAAAGTGTGTCTAGTTAGCCTTATGATCTCTAGCTTAATGTTAATGCCAGTCAGTTGAGCCTAAACTCCAGAAGGGAAACAGTAGAAGGAGGTATGAACACCTCTTCTGTCATGGCCTAAAAATTAGTGTTTCAGGTTTCTCTGAAGTCCGCTTAGCCAAAAGTGGTGGTCTTTTCTGTTGGTTGGGGGCTCAGGATATTATTTTTAGTTTGCTCTTTGTTGTCATCTTTGACACTCTAACACAGAGACACCGGTCTTAAATTCTTTACTAAACATGCAAAATCAAAAAGGTACCTAATTCTATATCCTTGTCCCTGGAAACAAAATATTTTGTGTATGTCTAGCTAAAAATATACCAGACCGTCATACATGTCATCGCTTCTTCCGCAGTTGAGTTAAAGAACAAAGACATGTAAGAAAAGGCAGTTTAATAAGAACTAAAATTGTGAACACACAGCATCTGGGAAAGTTAAGGTGTCAATAAGTCAAACCAGCAAGAAGAACAGCCCCTGTAAACAGTAGTGACCATTCTCCAGTCTCAAGACTAGAGAGATATGCCCAGAGATTTTGTTATCCAGGTTAACAGTCAAGCCAGAGAGGGCCCGGCTTGTTGTATGTGCTGGTCTCTTCAACTCTCCATTGTGGAATATGTCAACTACAGTGTCTTCTAAGTGAACTGATCTGCCCCATGGTCTCCCACATAAACACACACACACTCAAACACACATGCACGTACAACTCTTGAGATTTGGGGCCTCTGACTTGTGTAATTGGGGCAGGTTAAGTATACCTTAAAAGGACTGAGGTTCCTTTTTCATGGATCAATGTCCTATTGTTGAAACCAAATATGCAGAGAGAGAGTTTCTCATTATTTAATGTGATCCATAAGAGGAATCATCTATGGAATGGTGGCTCCTGAAGTTCTTATAGGTGCCGTGTGCCTCAGTGACTGTTTTTTATCTTTATATCACAGGCATCATTGTTCTGACCAGATATCTCCTAATATTTGATCAACAATGATGGCTACTCTAAAGTCACAAGGAATAACCTGGCTGGGCGGTTCCCTGGTATTTTTACTAAAAGGGAGACTAGAGGGCTTCCTACAAACCCACAGTGCTTTCTTCCAGTGTAACACCCAGTTGAGCAATCGGGCCTCAGGTGCCCCTTGTGAATGTGGTAAGATTCGTGAATATAGACAGAGACTGGAAGTTGACAGCCTTGGAAGTAGGGGCAGTATCTAAAGACTTGGAGTCAAAGGTTAGCTTGGACACTGATGCGGATGAGATGCTGCTCACTAGAGTGGAGGTAACTAGAGGAACCATGATAGAAAGTCTTGTCAAAACAGGACACAGGGGACATAGCACAGGGGACATAGATTTCCTGTTTTTGGTCAATTTGTATCAATGGGTAGTTTTCTAGCCAAAGGGCTGGTAAATAGTTGGAGTGAGCCTGGAGAAATTAATGTAGATGGGCAGATGCAGATTTATGACTTCTCATAGAGTCACTATTCCTTTTTAAAAAATTGGATTTGCAGCCGGGATTGGTGGCTCAGCATGTAATCCCCCGCCTTTGGGAGGTTGAGGTGAGTGGATTGTCTGAGCCCATGGGTTCAAGACCTGCCAGGGCAAGTTGGTGAGACCTCATCTCTACAATATATCAAAAATTAGCTGGGTATGGTAGCTTGCGCCTGTAGTTCCAGCTACTTGGAAGGCTGAGGCAGAAGGATCGCTGGAGCCCAGCAGGTTGAGGCTGCGGTGGCTGGGAGTGGCCACTGCACTCCAGTCTGGGTGACAGAGTGAGACCCCAACACACACACACACACACACACACAAAATTGGATTTGCACAATGGAAGCGTGTTTTCTTTTGAACTGGGAGTGTATCTGAAAGTCACACTTGTTCACACTCTTAGATGCAGGAGTAATGTCAATGTAAATAACCCCAGTTTCTGAAGTGGGGTTGGAGGTGAAATGAGCAGATGTATTAGTTAAGATGCTAGAAATGACTGTGGAATTGAAGCCTTGTCAGAGATAACCAGGGTCATGGTGGAATGGACTAGATAAGAGGTGAGGAAAGAAAAAAAAAGGATGGGAATCTACACACAAGAATGTCTGGGACTTCCTTCGGAAGGAGTGAGGCTTGAGGAGAGGGGTATAGGGATAGAAGCTGAGGACATTTGGGTTGTGCAGGCAGCTCACCTCTATTTCACAACAGTTGCAATGGAGGTGGGTACAGCAGGAGCAGTGGTTTTGCACTTGCCCTTGGAGGGCCTATGGCTGGCACCTCTGGGTGGGAGGAGCTCCTTGGTGAAACGTCTGAGGCTTGTTGCCCTGCATCTCTTTCTCCAGCAACGGCAACATCTGCAAGCCTGGAGAGCTGGACACCCTGGCATTTCCCTGGAGAACTTCTCCAGCTGCAGGACAAGCTTTGGGCTGGGTCTAGGAGGATGGCTGCATCAGGCCCAAGAGTTGGGACTTCACCAGCAGAACTGTACCCACTGGGATCAGTATGTTGTTCCCAGAAGGCGCTCATTGGAGACACCTGGGACTTTTCACCCAATTCTTTTTTGAGTATGAGTAAGGGAGGTTTCCCTCCAGAAGCCCAACTCGGCGCCTCAAGGAAGAGAACTTGACCTGGGTCTCTAGGGACCTAGATGTCAATGACACCTTCTCCTTGTTAGGGTGGACCCTTTATTGACCCCCTGGCCTTTGACCTCGACCTGATCCTCCTCTAGCCTCATATTTTTGGGGGGCCTAGGGCTCTCCCCTTGATCCTCCTGAGGAGCCTAGAGGGTATGAGTTCCAAAGGACTGATGGGAGGGGCTCAGGTGGGGAAGACAGGAGGGAATACTTGCAGCAGAGAGGAGGATCCTTGTGCAGGTTAAGAGTCCATACTTCAGCGAGTTCCCCGCCGACAGCGCGGGCTTCTTCTCTGGGGTTTGAATCCCGGATTCAGGGCGTGGGGTCCCCACAGAGGAGCCCATGGCCTGCGGGAGAGGCCACCGCTCCTTTGGGGCGATGTAGAGTCTAGGGGGTGGAGTCATATGACCCAGATGCGGGCTCAGCCGCCTGCGGGAGCTGCGGGGTGGCCCTGGCCGGGCAGGAGAGGCTGGCGGAAGGCGGGGATGGGTGGGATCCAGCACCGCCCGCGTTGCCGGAGGGGCCAGAAAACCAATTTATCGAGGAAGAAACTGAGGAAACTGCCCATGGCGAGTGGGTTGTGCGCCTGCGATCGCCAGAAAAGAGCCACCCGCGGAGACGAGTCCCTGAGCGACCAACCCCTCTCTCCGCCAAGCACACACCTGCCGGTCCCGCGCCTGTGACGTCTCAATGGGGCTCGTGACACGGACGGGGTGGGTCAGGAGGGAGCGTGGGTCCAGCCGAACACCAAGAAGAGGTGACAACGGGCGCCGCCAGAGGCCCCGCCAACCACAGGCGCACTTGGACTTTCTAGCACCCGGGGACTTCCTGCTGCAGCTTGCTGGTGATTGGCAATAGATGGGGGTCTCTGGGGGCATGGGGGTGGTACTGCCAGGCTTGGACACTCAGTGGTTGAAGGTAGCTGACCTGGTCGCAGGGGTAAAGCCGCCTCAAGCGCAGCCCAAGAGCAACCGAGGTCCTAACAGGTTCCTCCAGGACCTCTTCCATTTTCATGGCAGCACTGGCCGAGGATCACGAGCCCAGCTGCAAAGGGTCCAACAGGTGACGTTACTGGACTTGACTGGGTGCTGCACAAAATGACATCTCTTCCCAGTAGGCGGGGTCTCTTCATTCCTTTTCACAATGGGTAAAAACCACTTAAGCTTTAGAACATTCCTCAGGTGATCCATGTGGTAGTGGCCTAGCCAGGCTTTGAACCCAGGCAGTGTGCATGAAAATATTTAAGTGACTCCAGACCATGTGCTCTGACCTGTGTTCCTCATCATGTACACATCTGGTTTTTTGTTGTTGTTGTTTTCTGGAGTCCTTTGAGTAATTAGCACCGTGGCATATCTGTAATGAACCCATGCCAGCCTAGGAGGAGGTCTGTACTTCAATTCCTAAATTGCCCATGTCTGGCACTGGGCTCCAGTCTCCTCAGAAAATACAAGACAGGGAACCTGGATTGTCACCATAGCATCTCACCACATTTCTCTTCTCAGCTTTGCAGCTTGCAGGGGTTTGTTTGTTTGTCTTTTGGTGTAATTTGAAGGATGTAAATATATAATATCATACTCTAGATCAATTTTGGTCTATTCTGAAGATATTCACCACTAGATTTTCCAATATGCATGAGAAGCTGGTTTCTTTGACCTTCCTAGAATATATCTAGAAAGCAAGTACATCGTTTCTTTGCAAGTTAATAGTGCAGTGATGTCTTGGATGAAAATATGATCAACACAGTGTGGTCATTGTGAACATGCCAGCAAGGTCCACTCTTCCCTATATATTATTACCACCTAAATAGAACTCTGGGTATTCTTATGCCCAAGAGAGAAACATGGACCCTTGGGAGGCAAGACCAGGAAAACAAGTATTATTTTGTTGAAAACTTCAGTATGGCAAGAGAGATTTGGAAAATCCTATACATGGCTTCACCTATTTTAAAAATTGTTTTTTGGGTTATTTCTTTGGCTTGTTTTCTCCCTTGGGCTGAGTTCATGTATCAAATGACATGCAAAACCAAAGTCAGAAACCAAGAGTCAGAGATCAGTAAACACATTTTCCTATGTTTTTACTTTTACAAAATTTATTTTAAAATTACATTGATATAATTAATATATTGCAAAATTATTTTCAGCCTTCTGCTCATAATATTTCCTTAATGGTATGTCAGAGAAAATTGGTATTCCATTCCCTACAAGGCTGAAGTTAAGACAAAAAAACAGTTTTGCTCAGACCCAAATTTTTTTTACAAGGAGGAGAAATACTATACGCCCTTTCTACCATCTTCAGGAGCAGAAATGGTCTAAAGTGGTGGTATTTAACTGCAGTTCTTTGATATCTTTTGAAGAGAATTCTGTAAGAAATAATCTCTTGATTTTGTTTGATTAAAAAAATAACTATCTGGAAAAAAGTTGGACCCAGATGTTTTATAGGAACTCGGAAAACACATGATCGCATGTCAAATTTTTTAAAAGATTTACAAATTATTCCTTGAGCAATCAATCACTAAGGATTTGGGATATGATCATTTCTAATGAGGAAATTATATCTATCCCATGTTGTTGATTTGAAGATTAAATTCAGTAAGTTGCATGAAAATATTTAAGTTCTATAAAAATGCCTTTGTATTTTCTGTTATTATTTTCTTACTTCTTTATATTTTTATATGATATTGTTCACATTAGACAGTGTCTTTTGTTTTACTGTTTTGGAATTCAGAATATATTGTTCAATAGCTCAACTGAATGAATGACCTTTTTAGTAAATTTCAAAATAAAGTCAAAGATGTTTCTCAACACCCATCACTTTACAATATATTCAGCAACTAATTTCCTTATGTATTTCTTCCTTGAATTTTGTTAAAAACCTACTTTCAGTTTGATGCTTTACATCATTCAGATGTTGACAACAATTTTCAAGATTTCTTAGATTTTTGACCATGTGGACCATTTCTGGTTTCTGTAGATCCCTCTCTTTCTCCACATCCCTTTTTTCCTCCTCCTCAACCTTCTCCTGTGTTTCCACTTCCCTCTTCTTCTTCAAGATCTTTCAACATGTAAGGATCATGCTTAGCTCATGGGTTATATAAAATGATCTGTGGGCCTGTCTTTGGCAATCTATTGATCTAGGAACTAGAGTAAATCAATTGTTTGAATCAATTAATTCTTCCCCTTCTTGTCCTTACTCTCTTACAATCTCGAATCACCATATCATCCAGAGAGCTTCTGCCAAAACATAGCTCAGATCATATCATTCAAACCTCCTCATTGGGTTATGCTAAACAAAAGCCAATGACCTCAAAATGCCTCCACAACCCTCCATTTGCTTTCTGATCTCATTATCTTCTCCTCTCTGAACTAAGCTCCTTTTTCCCCAACACACTAATTTTTTTCTGTTCTTTGAGTATTCTATGGAAGTTTTTGACTCATTACCTTCTCTTCTGACTGTTCCCACAACCTAGTAAACATATTCCCCAGATACGCACATAGCTGATTTTTAAAACCCTTTCATGTTTCTTCTTGAATTTCACCTTCACTCTAATTACAAAGTTCAACCTCCCTCCACCAGAAAACACTTAACTTGCCCCTTCCTTGCATTCTCTTTCTCTGTAGCACTAACCCTACACAGTACTTATTTTACTCTTTTGCTTAATTTGTATTTATATGATTATACTTGTGTTTATATAATTCATAGTTTTTGTTCACCTCCATCCCCCAAGTAGAGGATGAGGTTATTTTCTGTATTGTTCACTGCCATGTTCCCTGAACATACCTGTTAATCATATTGAAGAATACTACCTGGCATTTGTAGGAAATCAATAAGTCTTATTGAATGGAAAAAAAGACATGATTCTGATACCGACACCTACAACTTACTGTTGGTGTATCTAGCTAAGTTGTCTATATTCCCTAAACCTGTTTCTTCTCTTATGAAATAGATCGCTGTAGTTCTCATCTCAAAAACTCTTTAGAAGAACCAAATGAAATTAAGATGACATGCAACAAATAGTGGTTATTCAGCATGAACTAAGCAGGATTCTGGTTTAGAGATGTGTAGAAAGATATAGCAAACATGATAACATTCAGAATAAAAAGTGAGTTCAGTCCTTATGTAGAAAGAATACAAACCCTTGAATACCCAGGGACATAGGATCTATGAGCAGCAAAGACATAAGTTTAGAAGTAATTTGTATTAATTACAGTTGTTTGCTTGAGTGAGTCGAAGATGGTGATGTTATCAGGACAGTTGTATAATATCAGAGACGAGCGGTACCTGCGGCATTATACTCAAAAAATACTCCAGGTGGCAGAGATTTCAGATTTCGCAGGATTCCAAAACAGGCAGAAACAACAATACTGAATAGATGAAGATGAAATGGAAATACATAGAACCAGGTGCTGTGGCTCACACCTGTAATCCAGCAGTTTGGGAAACTGAGAAAGGTGGATGTCTGGAGGCGAGTAGTTCAAGACCAGGCTGCACAACAAGGTGTGACCCCATCTCTTCAAAACATAGAAAAATTAGCCAGTCAAGGTGTGGTGGATGTCTATAGCCCCAACTCATTGAGAGACCAAGGCAGGAGGAGCACTTGAGTCTGAAGTTTGAGGCTGTAGTGCACCATGATTATGCCATTGCACTCCAGCTTTTGCAACAAAGTGAAACCCTGTCTCAGATATAAGACAGAAACAAAGGTACTTCATGTATATATACATGAATAGCATAATAAATCATTGACAATGAAAAACTTACATAAAGATAATGCAGTAGATTCCTCAAGAAGACTAATGTAAGGACAAACTGAGGCAAGATAGGCTGGTACAATGGGAATAAAGCAAATATGTGCAAAAAGAAAGGAAAAAAGTTTATTATCCCCTTTCCACAGGCAGATAGGGCCCAAGGTTTACAGGCAAGCACAGCATATACTTTAAGGGGAGACAGCTTTTAAAGTTTCTATAAGGAAGCAGAAATAGTAAAAATCTCCAACAAATGCATTCTTGGGTGTTGATAACACTGGTCTTACTTTCTTGGCCTTTGTCAAGGCAATTGATCTTGTGTTTCCATTGGGGAGCTGGTAGGAAGTCACAGGAGGCTGATTACAATAGGTAAGGTTAACTTGGTCTTGAATTTCTGGAAAACAAATACTTAGAATAAAAGAGTAGATAGAACAAAATACATTCAGAGGTTACAAAAAAATTATCTCCAGTGAACCAGGTTGGTCCTTGGCTAATGATTAGAGGGTGTGGAGCACAATAACCATTTACCAATGCACGTCAGAAGAAGAAAAAAGAAACTTAGTTAAAATGACTACTTGCCAAAAATCAACTCAAAATAGATCACAGACCTAAATGTAAAACCTCAAGTTATAGGAATCTTAGAAAACACAGTAGACACCCTTATGGAAGTTGGACTAGTCAATAATTTTCTGATCAAAATCCGAGATGCCCATGCCAAAAGAGATAAGATAGACAAGTGGGACCTCATTTAACTGAAAAGTTTCTGTGAAACAAAGAAACCATCAAGAGAGTGTGGAGACAGCCCACAGAATAAGAAAAATTATTTGCAAACTGTTTATCTGACAAAGGCCTAACATCCAGGAGCTACAAGGAACTCAAACAGGCCAAAAGGTAAAAAAAAGAAAAAAAAAAGCCAACAGCCCCATTAAAAAAAACGGGGAAGAGACATGAATAGACACTTCTCAAAAGAACATGTATGAGCAGCCAAAAGACACATGAAAAAATATTCAGCCTCACTAATCATCAGAGAAATGCAAATCGAAAACACATTGAGATACCACCTAACTCCAGTAAGAGTAGCCATCATTAGTAAAACAAAAAACAACAGATGCTGGCAGAGTAAAGGGAATGTTTCTACACTGTTGGTGGGAGTGTATACTAGAACAACCTTTGTGGAAAGCAGTGTGGCGATTCCTAAAAGATCTAAAAATTGGCCTTCCATATCACCCAGCAATCCCCCTTCTGGTAATATACTCAGAGGAACTCAAGTCATGCTATTAAAAATATACCTGCACACACATGTTAATTGAAGCATTAGTCACATATCAAAAATGGAATCAACCATGCTTTCCATTGAAAGTGGACTGGATTTTAAGAACTTGGTATAAATACATAATAGAATATTATGCAGCCATCATGAAAGACAGAATTGCAACTTGGATAGATTTAGAGTCTATAATACTCAGCGATCTATCACAGAAATAACTGAGTATTACAAGTTCTCACTCAAAAGTGGACCCTGAACAATTATCATAATTCTGTAAGAAGGGGATTGGCAGTAGTGGAGGTTGGCAGCAGAAGGGAGGAGGCACAATATATCAATAAGAGTACCTGATCCCAAACCAGGTGATGTGGGGACCAAAGTGAGTCCCAAAATGTACCTGTAGAGTAACCATTTGTATACCTAATCCCGAATAGTACCATCTTTATAATAAAATATTTGTAAAGAATTTTTAATGGCTGCTTTCCAATGTCTGCACTTTAGCCGAGACAACTCCATTTTGATTTTACCAATTTTATCCTTTCAACTATCAAGCCTAAAAGTGTCCACACAAAACAACAACTCTGAAATATACATAAAAACAATAACTGAGAAGCAAGAAAGAAGAACAAGATACTGACAATATTGTGTCAAACTTCATCACTCCTCTCACCGTAACTAACAGAACATGCCAGGCAACAATATAGTAAGTATATAGAAGACTGGAAAAACCCTAATAAAGTTAATCTAATTTAGAGAATACTCAGTCTAACAACAGCAAATACATTTTAAATGTACACGTGAAACATTTGCCTGGCCAGGCATGGTGCTCAAGCTTATAAACCCAGCACTTTGGGAGGCCGAGGTGAGAGGATTGCCTAAGCCCAGGGGTTCTAGACCATCCTGGACAACTTGGGGAGACCTCGTCTCTACAGAAAATTAAAAAAAAAAAATTTAGCCAGGCGTGGTGGTTGGGGCCTGTAGTTCTAGCTACTTGGAAGGCTGAAGTGGAAGGTTTGCCTGAACTCAACAGTCAAGGCTGTGGTGGCTGTGGACATGCCATTGCACTCCAGCCTGAACCATGGAGTGAGACTATAACCAAAAAAAAATCTGCCAGGATACACCATATTCTGGCCCATAAAACAAAGGCAAATACATTTTAAAGTATTACTATCACACACATTATAATTTCTCACTACCATGTATTAAAGTATAAATTAATAATTAAAAATAGCTTTATAAATTCAAATTATTGAAAATTGAACAACATATTTCTAAATTAACCACATGTCACAAGAGATCACAAGAAAATTTGTGAAATATTTGGTATTGAACAAATGGAAACATAAAATACCAACTTGTGGGACAAGTCTCAAGTCTTTTTTTAATTTAAAGTCTATATTTATGAAATGTAGATAAATCAAAATCTAAGTTTCCAGCTTAATTAACTAGAAAAGCAATGAATTATATTAAAAGATTGAAAATGTAGATCAATATAAGAACACATAGTACAACCAGAAATTCATACATCTTTTGATCTTTTGAAGGAATTTCAGTCTTTGCAACAAACGGTTTTGGAAAAAATTGAACGTCTTATATAAAAAAAATCTTGACCCTTATTTTGAACCATATTTTAAAATGAATTAAACACCTAGGTGTAAAACCTAATGCTATAAAGTATATATTTTTTAAATATTGGAAATCATTAGGTAGGATTAAAAATAAAAATGTTTCAAAGATACATTTTCATCAAAACAAACAAAATTTGGTTTCTTAAAAGACACACACAAAAAAACCAGGCAACCCCCTCAGATCTCCTCCCACTGTAGGAGCTTTTCCATCCTCTCAATAAATCCTGCTTTAAAAAAAATTTTTTTTAATGAATAAATAAATATACCACAGAAGAAGAGAAAAAAATTTGTAAGATATATCTGGAAAGAACTGGACTTCATTACATGTAAACACTCTCTCAATAATTAAAAAAAGCACAATAAAATGTGGGTAAAGAACTGTATATACATTTTAATAAAGAAGAGATATGGATACAAGACAAGCTTCCCAAAAGAATGATGTTAGTCACTATTACTCAAGAGGGAGATGGAGATCATTCATGAGAAGTAAGCATTCAATAACTTTTATAAACAATTAGACAAGAAACACAGGGAACAGAAAACTTCAAATCCACATGAAAAGACTATACAAGGAAAATTTCTAATAAAGTGCACATCACATTGAGTTCAGAAATATGTTTAAAAGAATAATATTAATATTCAATATAGGATCACTTCTGAGATGCAATGATAATTTAACTTCAGAACTAAGAAAAGGATAACAGTTGATTTTCTTTTTTTGAGGTGGAGTTTCATTCCACTGGCCAGGCTGGAGTGCCATGGCACATTCATGGCCATCCTACCATCAACCTGCTAGTGGGCACTGGTGATCCTTCCACCTCAGCCTTCCAAGTAGCCAGAACTACAGGTGCGTGCTACCATGCCCAAGTAATTTTTTATTTAATGTAGAGACAAGGTCTTGCCAAGTTGCCCAGGTGGGTCTCGCACCCACAGGCTCAGGCAATTCACTCGCCTCAGCCTTTCAAAGTGCTGGGATTACAGGCTGAGCCACCAAGTTCAGCCAACAGCTGACTTCTCATTGGAAACTTTATAAGACAAAAGACACAGAAGTGATGTCTTGGAAGTATTGAAAAAAATTAATACATTTATGACAGGAGAAATTGATAAAGAATGACACAACCCTAGACACAGAAAAAGCATTTGTTCAAATTCTATACTGATTACTGTTTCAAGCACTAAGCAAACAAAGAATATAAAGAAAATTACTTGATGTGTTAAAGGAGTCAATAAAAAGTTATTAAATTAACTGTATAAACTCCTTAATATTCAAGAATGTGATGGAAATTTCTGTGGGCAGTACTCCTCTTCAACATTGAATTGAACCTTCCAGCCAGTACAATATAGAAAACAAACAAACAAACAAACAAAACAACATACAGATGGGGGGAACTATCCATACTCATAGATAATGTATGAATGTTTTAATAAAAATTCAACAAATATATTGAAAAATAGAATTACACACAAAAAGATAATGCATATAAAAACTGTAAATAACCAGTTGTGTTCCTGTAGGCCAGATACAAACTAAAAGTTCTGTTGTAATAGATATTCTGTAAAGCAAAATAGTATGTAACACACAGGTATAATTCTAAGAATATATGTCTGAGTACACGCAAAGGCCTTCAGCCATGAGAATACTCTGGAGCACAAGAGCAGACAATACAAGTTCGTTGGTCACACTCTCAGGAGAATGAGGCGAGTGTTCAGTGCTTGCACTCGCTGTTGCAGTGGCTCTGTTGACAGTCCTCCTGGTCTAGTGACTCTCCTGTTTTGCATTTCAACCTCTATGTATCAATTTCTTTTCTTTCTTTCTTCTTCTTCTTCTTCCTTTTTTTTTTTATGACACGTGTATTAACAATGCGGTTGCACATAGAATGCTAAGAGCACTTTCCTTCATATTTTACAGAAGAGCTTGAATGTACAGATTTTCTTTTAGTGATCACAGCATAGCACATCTAAAGCGAGTGCCTAAGTTAGATGTATTATAATTTACTCCAAATTTAAAGGTTTAACGGCAATAATGGGGGAAGGAGGGTACATAAGTTTATTTTACATAACTGACCGAAAAATAAATTCAAGAACTAGCAAATAGAATCTAATATGATCTCATGCACCCCAAGTGGGGTGGTCCCTGTTTGGGGGGGTGATTGCTATGTCCAAATAATTGGGTATCTGAAACTTCTGCAACTGCGGGGTCATGGAGCCATCAGTCCCCTTTCTGCCAGACATGGTGCTGCCGATCTCCTTAACTCAGTAGCCAGGTCTTTTAACATTGGTGAAAACGATGGCAAAATTGAAGTGTGTGGCCTTCTTTCTAGCTTCTGGGTAGATTTCTTTCACTAAACTAGGCAGTTCTTTCAAGTTGCATCCATCCAGGTGCAGATCTGCAGCTCGCTGGACGGCATTTTCCTGTGGGAGAACTCGTACATTCGGTGGTAGTAGCGGTTGGGGTGGTAAGGACACGTAGCAGCAGCAGGCATGTCTTCTTGGGTGGATCGGTTTCTCCGACTCCTTCTTGATCTCCTGGATGGCCACGCGCGACTCCACCGCCATCTTCCTCCTGTGCCCCTGAGACTGTCGCCCTGACCTCCGACCCCCGCCACAAGCATGAGCCCAGAGTCCTGCATCAATTTCATACTGCTCTTCTTTCTTCATCCCACTTTAACTTTCTGATGAAGAATTAGATGAATTTCATTAGTATCTATTCAAGGAAGCAAGGGAGTGTGTCTATTGTACAGAGTCCTCTAAGAGAAAATAATAATGATCACTAGCATTTAATAAATTCTAACCACCATCCAAATCTTTTGTAGATTATCATATATATATATATAGGTATCATTTGGAGAACTTAAAAGAAATCAACTCCTAGTATTTATTTTAAGTTAATCTCTGAAGTTGGAGATAAGGCATAGATATTTTTAGAAACCCTTCAAGTAATTCACATTTGGGTTGATAGCCACTGCTCAAGATCTCAAACAAGAAAACAAATGCTGCTTCTCTACCAAGAAGAAAGGGGTCTGAAAAGTATCTATTTCAGAATTTTCAGAGATGTTCCATTCTTAGTATTAATATTCAAGAGATAATATTTATGAAAAGATAAAAGGAAAGACTCATTATAGCTTGGTGTTTATATCTATGTGTTATTGTAAGAAACAAGAAATCAGGATTCAATCAATAAGGGTGAATCATTATTATCTAAAATGAAGAGGACATATATAAAATACAGTTGAAACTAGCTCTCTGGCATTCTATAGGCTAAATGAACCTGTTATAAGTATACTAATCCTGTTGCTAGACAAATATCTCCTCTGTATCTCCAAAATAAGAAATGCAAATTACTAAGCACTCTAAGAGGCTAATTCAGAGCTGGTATGTTGCAGGGAAAAAGAAAGGAGAGCTAAATATTCACATGCCAGCCATCCTATGTGAAAGTCACCCTCATTAATTGAATCGCAGGCTGAAATAAGAAAGGAAGAAATTGTCAACTCTGGGATGATGATCTTGCCCTAAGTTTCAGCCAACAGCTTAATTCAGACAACTTATTTGATTGCCTATGTCATTATATACAAATAAACAACAGCATCATACCCCGACTGAATGACTAGCAGAATTTGGATATTATCTGGAACTAATTTAGACAATAAAAATGAATCTATGGTATTAAGAAAAAGTTGAGGCAAGGCATGGCAGCTCAAGCCTGTAATCCCACCATTTCGGGAGGTCAAGGCTGGTGCTTAAGCTTAGAAGTTTGAGATCAGTCTGGGCAACATGATGAGACCTCATCTCTACAATAAATTTTTTAAAAAATTGGACTGACGTGGTAGTGCATACCTGTAGTTCCAGCTACTCAGAGGGATCACTTGAGCCTAGCAGTTGAGGCTGCAGTGGTTGTGAACAGGTCACTGCACTCCAGCCTGGGAGACAGAATGATACTCCAACTAAAAAAAAGAAAGAAAGAAATAAGAAAAAACAAAGAAGCGATTGAAATGAAACAATGTGATGTTGGCATAGAGAAATTAATATATGTTTTTTCCACAACATTTTTATTATTTCAAAGTATTTTAAGTCTAGGGAATAAATGTCTTTAAGTTTTCCTTAAGCTTCTCTTTAAAAATAAGAAACAATTTAACATTCTTATCACATATACTAGAAAAATCACTCCATGTTTCTTGAGATATCATCATACACTTAATGCCTAAGTTTTTAACCATTTCTTAGTTGAGAACTTTCTGCTATTGTCTCTACTTTTAACAATTAAAAAACATCAATTTTCCAGCACGCTTCCCATAGTCTGCAATGCAACCTTACCTCCACCATGCTATGCCTCTCTTTTGAATTTAATCCCTGCTGATCCACTTTGTAGATTCATGGAAACATAGAAACTAAAGATGCCAAAACAGTGGCTAGGAGCTTGGCAAAATTCCCTTGGTAAAAACTTGTTTTTTCACATTTTTGCTAATTGATCTTGAACAAAGTACTGTAGTTGTTTGGTTAGATTTGAATAAAATGACAAAATTAATAGTGGTTATAAATCAGGGCTCCTCAATGATTAATTTACAAATTTATCACCTGATCTTTTTGTTCCCATACTAAGCTCTTTAACTCTGTGGAGTATGGAACCCAACCATCTGCACTTTTAAGCAATATCCAGATGATACTCGGCAACTACCATTCATTGTTTTTGATCTTTTAAAAAAATTTTCTGTATTTTGTTGTTTTATAAGCTGCTTTCATGTTCAGATTTAAATATTCTCAAAAAATACAAAAAGGAATTATGCAGATACTATAAAAACTAAGATACAATATTATATATAAATTAAGTCCATTTTCTCTCAAACGCAAAACAACATAACCCACCTGACCAAAATGATTGGTTCTTTGTCAAAGTAATATTACTCCCCACAAAAAATGGAGAAAATATGCTTACAAATTTAAGACAGCATATGGACAGAAATTATAGCCTATATGTAATACATGCCTATTTTTTATTTTACATAAAAAGCTAACAATAGTGCTTGAAAAGTATTATAACTTAGGCACTGTTAAAATTATAAAAGCAACTCAATTGGTTTTCAAAAATTATATGAGTGAGACAGTAGAGCCAAAAGACGTATAATGGACTTGGGAGAAATTTAACACAAAATCCTTGAAGACCTTTTATGAATTATCTGACAACAAAAAAAAGAATAGGAACAAGAACAATTAAAAATGCCGACTGTACTCTACAGGCAGCAGTAATATATAAGTGGATTTAGGTTCTTTTCAAAAACAGACAAACATTTTTGTCCTTTACAAGATTTATCAGATCATCAGAGATAGGTAATTAAAATAAGAATTTGCTTGAAAGCAACTCTGAAGAATTAATGTATCTGTAACTATTTTATGTGAAATATTTAAAGAAACAATAACTTGTCCTGGTACAATATGACAGCTATATATTTGCCTGAGTCACTGGTATAATTGAATAGATGACTACAATATGATGAAACTCGATAATGGCTAGTGATTTAGAAACTCTATTCAAACATAATTTGAAAATTTCTCTAAAGTTTATAAGTATAACTAAAGTTGAAACAATTATTTAAATATATTTATATTTTTAAAATTTCTAAC
>NW_007255625.1:0-830 GCF_000164805.1 Carlito syrichta
TTCAGGATAGATATTTCTTGTTGATGGAGTGAACGTTTTATCATTATGTAGTGGCCCTCTGTATCTTTTTTAATTTTTGATAGCTTAAATGGTATTTTGTCTGAAATTAGGATCGCGACTCCTCCTTTCTTTTGTGTTCCATTCGCCTGAAAATTTGTTTCCCATCCTCTTACTTTGAGTCTGTGTATGTCCTTCCTAGTGAGATGGGTCTCTTGAAGGCAGTATATTGTTGCCTGGTGATATTTTATCCATTTTGTCATTCTATGTCTTTTCAGTGGTGCGTTTAGTCCATTCACATTCAGACTAATTATTGAAATGTGAGAGTTCGTCCCTATCATGGAGTTCTTATTGAGTTGTTGTTCTTCCACTTGGTTTTTTCTTTTTTCTTTTTTTTTTTTTTGGTCTTTCTTTTGGTTTTGGGGTTGGTTCGTGTATATTTTATTCTTTTCCCTGTACTCTTGTGAAGAACGTTGTTCTTTTTTCCTTTTCTTCTGTGTTTAGTACTTTCTTAAGTGTTTCATGTAGAGATGGTTTTGTAGTTGCATAAGTTCTTAGGGATTGGATATCTGGGAAAGATTTTAATTCTCCCTCACTGATGAAGCTTACCTTGGCCGGGGAGGTTATTCTTGGTTGAAATTGTTTATCTTTTAGGACTTTGAAGATGGGGCTCCAAGCTCTCCTAGCCTGCAGCTTTTCTGTAGATAAATCTGCTGCTATTCTGGTTGGTCTTCCATGGTAGGTGATCTGGCCTTTTTCTCTTGCTGCCTTTAGAATTTTTTCTTTTATGCCTACTTTGTTTAGGCGAATTATTTTGTGTCTAGGAGTTGGTC
>NW_007255625.1:2564-16003 GCF_000164805.1 Carlito syrichta
CCGGAGTTCCAGAGCTCCAAAGTTCCAAGGGCAGGCTGTGATCGGCGAGAGTGGCGCTGGGACCCTACAGAGTACTCAGCCAGTAATGGAACCCGGTGTCTCTGAGGGGCGGGCGCTCAGAGCCTCCCTGTGCGACCAGCGGTGCCGGGTGCCGGGCCAGGGAGAGAGCTGGAGGGAGCACGGACCCAAAACTTCCCTGCACACTGCAATACCTGGCCTTAGGGAATGAGGTAAAGTTTGTTGGTAGGTGGGCAGGGCAATGGAAGTCTCTGCCTGGAGAATGGTAAGGCAGTTTAAGCAGATCTGTTTTTCTCCGCTTGTCTGGGTCCTCTGGTTTGGGGTCTCACGCTGAGTGCCTCAGCCAGGGTGGACCCGGAGTTCCAGAGCTCCAAAGTTCCAAAGGGCAGGCTGTTAACGGCGAGAGTGGTGCTGGGACCCTACAGAGTACTTCAGCCAGAAATGGAACTGGCGTCTCTGAGGGGCGGGTGCCCAGAGCCTCCCTGTGTGACCGGCAGCTTGATGCCAGGTGCCCGGGCTGGAGACAGTGCAGCCGGGGAGGGATCTGGAGGGGGCTGGGACTGGAGACTTCCACACACGAGTAGAATGGCAGCAGTGGGGGGAGGGGCGCAATATCTGGCCTTGCGTGGGACTGAAGTTCCCGGGCCTGACCCCAGCGTGGTTGGTGGTGGGCTGGGGGATGGGGGTAGCGAAGTAATAGCCTTTTTGGGAACTCACGTTCAGAGAATCTCACCAGTTCACCTATGCCGCCGCCATCTTGCCCCGTCCGGTCCAGCTTTTTTTAAAAAAATTTTTTTTCTGATGGCTACCTAGTTGTTCCAGTACCATTTATTGAAGTGTTGAAAACTTACTGAAAGGGGTTGGTATTAACACTGATGTGATGTGAAATACATGCTTGCTCACCAATCTCAAGTAGTCTAGGTCAGTGCTTCTCAAAGTTCCTGTGGTAAGGGTGCAGTTCTCTTTATAAAGGAGCTGTGTTACTCAGGTAAAAAGTAGTTCTTTCTCACATTTTTTTTTTTGAGTTGGGGTCTCACTTTGCCACCCAGACTGGAGTGCAGTGGCATGCTCCTTATCACCAGAGCCTCAACCCACTGGGCTCCGGCAGTCCTTCTGCCTCAGCCTTCCAAGTAGTTGGAACTACAGGCGTGTCCTATCACACCCAGCTAATTTTTTTATTTTATTGTAGAGATGGGGTCTTGACAAGTTGCCCAGACGGGTCTCGAACCCACGGGCTCAGGCAATCCACTCACCTCAGTCTCCCAAAACACTGGGACTACAGGCTGAGCCACCGAGCCCGGCTCTTTCTCACATTTTTTTTCTTTATGTTGGGATAAAGTCCCAGACTTGTATTTCTGCTTTATTTCATAACTTGGTTCCAGAGAAGATCAATTTGGATTTTTCCTTACTTTTGGGAAAATTGAGGTTGTTAAAGCACTTATTTCATATGACTCCAAAATGATGAATATTTTAGGCTCTCCTTTCTAAGTTTCTATTCTCACTTTCCCGAGTTATCAAGTGAATTCATCTAGAGAAGAAAATAATACAAGAGGCATGAAAATTAGACGTAAAGACAGATTATCATTATTTGCTCCCTGTAAACACACACAAAAAATCTCCTGAGAAATAATAATAAAATAAAATAACTCATTAATGTGCTTTCTTATGAACCATTATGGAAAACTCTGTGATGATGTCTCACAAAAACTAAAAATAAGCTACCATATGATCCAGCAGCCCAAAGGATTTGAAATCAGTATGTTGAAGAGACATCTGCATTCTCATGTTCATTGCAACATTATTCACAATACCCAAGATATGAAATCAAACTGTCTATCAAAAGATGAATAGATGAAAAAAATGTGGCATACATACATGATGGAATACTATTCAGTCTTAAGAGAGAAGGAAAGTCTGTCATTTAACAACATGAATGAATCCGGAGGAGGATTTTATGCTAAATAGAATAAATGAGGCACAGGAAGACAAATACCACATGATCTCACTTATATATGGAATCTAAAAAAGTTGAACTCATAGAAACAAAAAGTAGGATGGCATTTACCAAGGGGTAGGGAATAAGGAGAGAATGAAGAGATGATGGTTAGAGGGTGCAGAGTTTCAGTTAGACAAGAGAAATAGCTTTTCCTTTTTTTTTTTCTTTTCTATAAACTTTTTTGTGTGTAGAGATAAAGGTCTTGCTGTGTTGCACAGACTGGTCTCAAATTCCTGACCTCAAGTAATCCTTCAAACTTGTCCTCTCAAAGCACTGAGATTATGGGTATGTGTCATCATGCCTGGCCTAGTTTTGAGATCTACTGTACAGCATGGTGACTATGGTTAGTAACCAGGTATTGTGATTTCAAATGTTCTCACCACAAAAAATGATAAGCATTTGAGGTAATGAATATGTTAATTAGCTTGATTGAATCATTCCATATTGTATGTGGAATATATATAGTCTATATATGCATATGTATGTACTATAACATCATTGTGTACCCCATAAATATATATAATTTGTCAATTATTAGTGAAAAGTAACATTTTAAAAATATCAATAATTGTTCTCCCTATCTGGAAGTAATTAACTAAAAAAATTAAAATAAATAAAGATTTCATTGTAATAGGATCACAAACATACAATTAACAGGAAATTTTCCAAAAAATATTTGAAACACCACTAAGGGACATAAAAGGCTGCAATTAATATGTGATCTTAGATGTCTGTACTCCATAGTTCAATGTTGAACACTTACACTGTATTAACCCTAAAATGAAACGAGATCTTTGTAAATTTCATCTTGAAATGTTTGCATGCATCAATAGCCAAGGAAGTTGGTAAAAAGAATAGCAATAAAGGGAATTAGACCCATAAAGCAGGGAAATTTATTATGACACTTAATTTTAACTGTTCAATACTAACTGATATTAATAATGTTAATATTAGCATATTAACGCAAAGATTAGTGAAGAAACATAATACGGCTCGGTATTAAACATTTATATAATAAATGTGGCATTTCAAGTCAGTTTTTAAAAAAGGATAATTTAATATGCAATACTGGAGTAACTAGGTAATCAACTGGAAAAAATAAAACTGGATCTTACACCTGAAATAGATACACAGTAACTAGCAATTTAAAATAAAGTATCAATATAGAAAGAACCTGACAGCATCACAAGGAAATGCTTGTGTTTGTAATATTAGAGAAGGCAGGCATCGATGAGCAAGGTGGACAACCCAGATGCCACAATAAAATAGACTGATAAATTAGACTAATTTTAAAATAATGTGTGAGAAAAAAATGCTATCTGAAGACATCAAACATAAATAGGGGAAAATTAAATATAGATAACAAAGAACTAATGTCCTTAATTTATAAGACACTCTTATTAAGCAGTGGAAATGGGCAAAGAATAAATTGCACAAAAATGACACCTGTACACTCATGTTTATAGCTGCACTATTCACAATAGCAAAAACATGGAACCAATCCCACTGTCCAACAAAAGTGGACTGGATAAAGAAAATGTGGTTACATATGCACAATGGAATATTACACAGCCATAAAGAAGAACAAAATCATGGAAATTGCAGCAAATTGGATGGAGTTGGAGACCATCTTACTTCGTGATCTTTTATAGGAACAATGATCTGAATACCACATATTCTCACTCATAAGCTGGACCTGATGGATACTGCCAGAGGTGGGAAGGAGGGAGGGCAATGTAGCATCACAAAGGGTTTCTGGTCCTAAACCATGGGAAGTGAGGGCCAGTTGGAGGCCCACACTTCACTTTCATGAAGCCTGCTTGTGTAACTAATTCTGATTTGTACCCCACATAGCTATGTTTAAAAAAATAGTAAAATAAAAATGGTCAAAGATATAAATAGGCAGTTATTTTTTAAGAAGAGATCTGTAAATATATGAAAAGGTGTTCATTCTAAGTTTTGTGAAGAAATGCAAACTACCACCTCAGTATGACATACATGACCTCTCACACTTGAATTCTCAAAACATTTGCTAATACGTTTGCTTACAACAGCACTTCCTAAATTGTGCCATAGTAAAAACTTATTTTCTTTTCATTTGAAATTTGTGAATTTTATGTGATGTCTCAGAATAAAATGTGAATAGCACGTCGATCTACATTTTTATCAATTAGTACACAGATAAAGTTAAAAATAAAACAATCCATTTAAAGAGAAATATTAAACAATAAGAAGAATAAACATACTGAATGCTTAATGAGTTCCAGACACTAATTCATGTACCTTATATAGATTTATTTGACTAATCCTCACAACAACTTTATTATACTCAGAGAAGGAAACTGAGGCAAAAAGATTAGTCAGTTTTGCAGTATCCCTCAGCCAGCTGTGATGTCCCAAGATTTGAACCCTGGTTGACTGACTGCAGAGCCCACACTCAACCACAGTGTAGGGGAGTCATGTCGGGGATGAAATTGTGGTGGTAACACTCAAATGACTGGGCAGAAAGAGCCTCTTCCTCAGGTGTGGGGAAGCAGGAACTTGCAGGCAATGCTGGTAGGAGCATAAATAGCACAGCTTTTGAAGGACAGTTTCTATGAAATTAAATAAGAGTGTCTAAAAGCACCCACTATTCAGAGCTCGAAAGATTACTATCCAAAAATAGGGACACTCTAAGTCCCCTCAGTATAGCATCTATACTAATTAGCAAATCCACTACTAGGAATTAATCCCATGAGACAACCCACAGAGGTGCATAGAAAGTGCCTGCGGGAATATTATCTACATCATTGTTTACAATCATGGCCATCTTCTCTGTCAGTAGATGAACACATAAATAATGATACCTTAATCGTATGGAGTAATATAATATGGGATTTTTTTTTATACACAAAATGAGTGAGGTATTGATAATGAGCTTAACTTTTTTTTTTGAGTTGGGGTCTCTTGGCGCCCAGACTGGAGTGCAGTGGCACACTTAACGGCCACTGCAGTCTCCACCTGCTGAGCTTTGACGATCTTTTTGCCTCAGCCTTCCAAGTAGCTGGAATTACAGGCACACGCCACCACACCTGGCTAATTTTTTGATTTATTGTAGAGACGAGATCTCACGAAGCTGCCCAGGCTGATCTCAAGCCCCTGGGCTCAGGCAATCCTCTTGCCTCAGCCTTCCAAAGTGCTGGGATTACAGGCTGAGCCACCGCACCCGGCCAACATATTTTTTAATGTGAAGAAGAGTTGTTGTATATTGCGCTCCCATTTGAAATTTCCATTATAAACATATACATATATATGCATATAAATATATGGACTGTTCCTGGAAAGTTGCACAAGAGATCTGTATTAGAGGCTAATATAGAAAATGAGTGCCATTTTTAAAGCCACATGCATGTATTGCTGTTCAATTAAATTTTAAAAGGATTAAAAAAAACTAAATAGTTTTTTGTTGTTAAAAAAACATAACTTTATATTTACCATCTTAGCCATTTTAAGTATAATTCTGTAGTGTTAAGTATACTCACATCTTGTGCCACAGATCTCTAAACTTTTTCATCTTGCAAAACTGGAACTCTATACCCAATAAACACTAATTCCTCCTTCTCTTTCTGCTGTCCTTTGGCAATCACCTTACTATTTTCTATTTCTGTAATTTGTACTACTTTAGCTACTTCATATAAATGGAATCTCACAGAATTTATACTTTTGTGACTGATTTATTAACTTAGCATGATGTCCTCCAGGTTCATCCAATGTAACATGTGATGAGATTTCTTTCTTTTTTAGGGCAGCATAGTATTCCATTGTATATGTGCCACTTAAAAAAAAATCAATTCGTCTGTCTGTGGATGCTTAGGTTGTTTCTACCTCTTGGTTATTGTGAATAATGCTTCTGTGAACATGAGTATGCACATAACTCTTCAAGATTCTGCTTTGAATTCTTTTTGATGTAAACCCAGAAGTCAGATTGCTAGATCATATGGTAATTCTATTTTTAAATTTTTTTGAGGAACTTTCATATTGCTTCCTATAGTGGTTGCACCATTTTGCATTCCTACCAACAGTATTCAAGGGTTCTGATCTTTCTGTATTCTTCTCTAAAAAAGTGTTTTTATTTGGTTCCCTTACCCATTGAAATACCCTTAAGATGTGTAGGGAGAGGCAATACACCATGGGCCCTGAACATATCCTGCAGGTTCTTGTTGGGTTTACCAAGAATGCAAGGCCCAGGCCATACTGTACCCAGGCTAGGTATGTTTGCAGTAGCAATCCTGAGAGATTAAGTTCTGCCTCTTCCAGACAAAGAACAGGCTAGCAGAGCAGTGACTCCCCCAACTCAGTTCTCCTCTGCGGTACAGGAGCCCACTGCGTGAGCCCTTTTTACTATTGCTTAGGGAGCCATAGGCAGCCCATACAATCACATGTCTCCACTGTCATGTGAGCAGCTTCTAAAAAGACGCCATTCCCCTGTTGTCTTTCTGGATGACCATGAACTACAGCAGGTTGCCCAGTCTCTCCCTGATGGCATTTGGAATGGTTTCAGTTATTTTCTATTCCCTTTTATGGTACTTCTATGTTTATCTTTTTTCCCAAGTTATACTTTTGATATAAATTATGTCAAATATAACATCTGCATTTCTAGCCAGAAATATGACCAGAAAGTATATCATTTATACTGTTTTTATTAAAAATTTAAAAAGGAAAACATTATGCTCATTACTTATTTTAGATTGTCAGCTCAGATGGCGATTTAGTCTTGAGTTTCCATCATGTGAATAGGTTGATTCTAAGTCATCTGTCTCCACAATGAGTATATTCCTAACACAGGCTTTTTGATGACACAGATAAATACTATTTCAATGTAAGAAACACCTTTTAAAATGACTTCCTTTTTGGAAATAAAAGGACAAAGTCTCTTGCTGCGCCTCTGGGATTACATCACAGAGCTGTCCATGCATGGCACCCTGTCTGAGATGCTGCATATGTGAACACCTTCCAGGGGAGCTCCAGTACCTGGAGCAGTTGGCTCATCTTCTGTGCATACTCCCAGTTACCCTGTGCTGTGCTTGAATGCCTATTCATTGATGATTGGCCAATCTACCTTTCACTATGTCCTTGAGGAAAGATATCGTTCTTCCCCAGCTCAGTCAAGAGCTATGGAACATCACAGTTTTGAAAGAGAGCCAATAGTCAGGGCACTTTTCTAGAAGTAGCTGTGAACAAGAAAGAGGAAGGGCAGGCAGGGGAAATGGCAGAACTTTGCCTCACTACTGTGTCTCTATGACACAGAGATAATCCAGATAAATCACAATTTGTCAGCATTAGGTACATGGAAGTTTATTTGGATTTGAACTCTCATCTTCTATTTTTTATTTTTTTAATGTTCTCATTAAACCTGAACTGAAGGGGTCCAGCCCCTTGCAAGGGTCATGAGATTTCCTGAAGGAGAGACGGATAGGCGAAGGATGAAAATATTATACTTGGACATCTGCTTCCTGAACAGATGACATCCTTTATTAGTTAACAGAAAGCTTTTATACCATTCATAAAGGGGCAAGACAAAGAAAATTCCTTCATGTACATGTGCTTTAAAAGTTACCACCATCTAGCGGTCTTTAGAAGAAACGAATAAGCCAAAAACACTATCTACTTTCAGTTAATGGGTCTTGAGATAAGTTTAAAAGGAGTTTCACTTAAACTAAACATAATGCATGCAAGGTTTACTTTGATTTCAGTTCCACATCACTTGTCTAATTAAAAAAGGCTTAAAATCATTAAAACAAAACTGTAGATTGTACCTAGTGATAGTAGGAATATGAAGCCCATTAACTTGACCAAACAACAGTGGCTAGCATTTAAAGAATAATTATGAAAATCACTTACTGTGAAAATACATACACTAATCTTTATTCTGAATAAACATATAAAGTGAACTAAACATAATGAAATAAAACGAACACAACTAAAATTATTATGGTTGCATATTTGCTAATGAGCTTTTAAGTTTAGGGTAATGGTGATTTGGCTGTTTTCCCTTATGCTTGGTAACCTCCTGGAAAACATCTTTGTCTTAAGATAGGCACTGGAGCAAATTATTATTATCTTTGAGGCACCAATTTTATCACTGTGTGAACTTAAACTTATGAACTTAAAACAGTCTTCAAAGTAGCTATAAAACACTAAACTATAGCACTAAAACTTAATTAATGACTCAAAGTAAAAACCTTGTTAAACATAACCAGAGCCTAATAATTTTTGTCAACCCTCATACATATGTATATTGATTATATAAACTTGTATGATATTACATTTACCAATTATGATTAATTCATGGATAAAACAATTATCATGTCAAGAATAGCACTGCCAGCAACTCTCTTCAAAAGAGTCCCAAATTACAGTCCTTGAAGTGCTTCAAGAAAGTTCCCAGGTGAACGGTCCTTCCTGAAGCAGTTCTTCTCTTTTGGGCTTTTATGACCTTCAAAGTTTTGTAATCACCTTTCTTGTCCAGGTGTCTTCGTTACTTTTCTCTTATCCTGCAGTGTGTATTTCTAAAGGAAACTCAAAAGAAGCTTTTAATGACGTTTCCCAGGTCCCCAAGGTTGCTTTCTGTATTTAGTTAATTATCATAAAAGTGTCTAATTAGTATATTATGAATTCAGTGAAAACCCACTCTTAAACGTTTACTTAAAATTTAACTAAAGAATTAAGTAAAAACCTTAACGATTAATCTTTATCCTAAGCCTATGAAGACAGTGTTATAAATCACCTACATAACTCCTAGATAAGTGTTAGAACTTATAATGAGCTCATAATGAACTTACCATAAACTTGTACTTCTAAAAAACCTTGTGTCTGAACACTAAGCTGCATAATTCTAAATCAAATGAGTGAATATACTTATATCATTTTTTACTCAAGCAATATCTAGTAACTTATAACCAAGTGAAAGAAAGCATTCTTGATGTGCTTCAGAGTTTAACCCTTGCATATGTTAGAAGAGGCCAGGCAGCATAGTGGGAAAATAGGAAAATGAACCATGACATTCTCAGGTTAGGTGTGAGTACTTCGCATAAACATGCCATTTTCTTCTTCCACAACTGCACAGAATTTCTTCAGCCGCATCAAACAGCAAAGGTGGAAGACAGAAGGGCCTCAGCTTCCCGGGCTCACCCTACAACCTGGGGTCTTCAGCCCACCAGGACCCTGTCAATCAGGTGGACCTCCAAGGCTGGCTCCCAACACTGAACAACTTAGCTTCCTTTGAATTTTAATCATTTAATAGTGTTCTTTTTCAAAAGAGAGGGAAAAGAAAAATTGTGTGAGCTGTGCAACGAGACCTCAGGGAGCTCTCAGATACTCTTTAGCAAAAGCTTCATTAGCTAAAGTTCCCACTGAAAGAAAATTTAGGTCTAGGAAAAGACTCATCTCTTTGAGAGTTACCAAAAAAAGAGATTCTAAGAACTGAATGCAGAATTACTGTGGCAATGTATTTTCATCTGTGCATTTCCAAATCATAAGTGAAATAGTTAAAGAATTACATTGCCAACAGAATTTATATCAGTTATATCCTTTAATTGATAAATACATTTAATTAATTATTTAAGGAAGTGCACAGTGAGATCCAGCATCCCTTGGAAAGCCCGCCTGTCAAACATAGCAGTACACCTTTAAACTGAAAGGAATTAGGTCTTTCCCTGTCTCAGTTTCCTAGGGCTGCTGTAGAAAGTACCAGAAACTGGATGACTTGAACACAACAAAAATGTACTTTCTCACAGTTGTGGAGGCAGAGGTCTGAAATCATGCTATCTCTGGAGGCTCTAGAAGAATATCTGTTCCTGCTTTTCTCTTAGCTTCTGGTGTGGCCTGCAAACTTTGGAGTTCTGTGTCTGATACATGCATTACTCCAATCTCCACCTCCACCATCACATGGCATTCCCCCATTTGTCCTCACATCATCTTCCCTGCTTGCATCTCTCCTCTTCTTAAAAGGATACTTGTCATACTGGACTAGGGATCATCCTAGTGACTTCATCTTAACTTGATTACATCTGCAATAACCATATTTCCAAAAAGTTCCCATTGCAGGTTCCCTGAGTTAGGACTCCAACCTATCTCAACATAACAATAGTCAATGTAATGGCTAATTTTATATGTCAACTTGACTAGGCTAAGGGATGCCCAGACAGCTGGTAAAACACTATTTCTGGGTATGCCTCTCTGGGTGGAAGATACTAGCATTTGAACTAGTAGACTGAGTAAGGAAGATTGTTCTATCCATTATTCAGTCTCGGGTGTGACTAGAACAGAAGGGTGGAGGAAGAACAAGTTTATTTTCTGCTAGAGCTGGGATATCCATGTCCTGCCCTTATATATCACTTAGTTCTTGGGTCTTTCATACCCAGACTGAGACTTAAATTGTGGGCTCGCTGGTTTTCAGTTCCTCAGTCTTAAATTGAATTATACCACTTACTTTCCTGGTTTTTTCAGCTTGTAGATGGTGTGGATTGTGAGACTTCATGGTTTTCATAATGGTTTGAGTCATTTTCTGTTAAAAAAATGCTATCTGTATTTTAATCTGTCCATATATCTGTTCTTTCTTTGTTTCTCTGTCTCCTGTCTGTCTGTCTATCTATCTATCTATCTATCTATCTATCTATCTATCTATCTATCTATCTATCTATCTATTTATCTAATCTATTCATCTGTATCTCCTATTGTTTCTTTTTCTCTGGAGAACACTGGATAACAGCTAGGAAAGACAGAGGTGGCATAGTCAAGTAATAGTTATCTAAAAGGAGAAGAGATATTTTTTCATTTTATTTGTTCTGCTTACTTATTATAAGAGAAGGAGAGCAATGCCCTGGAATTGGTAAGAAATTGACAGAAAATGCTTCTGAACTCCATGGCAAATAGAATGTAGGAATATGAATAGCACTTGCTACAAGTAGTAGGATCTAGAAAGGAAGATAGAGTTTGAACCCATGTAAAATACAGTGGTCACAGCCAACACTGCTCAGTGTTCACTGTGTACCAGATCATTTAGTCTTTCTTAGTAAGTGTCTTCATTTTACAGATAAAGAAACTGAAGCCCAGAGTTATACAGTGGTCAGTGGGGGAGTCTGTCTTAGAAACCAAGATGCCCAACTTTATGGCTCATGTTCTCAGTTTCTGTGCTGCACTGACACTGAAATATTCTAAGATAGAGTGAGGCTGTCCTTTATTTTCCTTATTATTATTTTTGTTATCACCTGCGCTGAGTTAAATCCCTAGAGTACATGGGAGAAAAAAGTTAAAGGAAGGGAGGCAGCAGGGAGAAAAAGACTGCTGCCTCCCTTCCTCCACTTGCCAGTTCTGATACCTTTTTTATCTCCATCCAATGAACTCTGAATCATTAATCCAAATAAAGGTGAGATAGAGGTAAGTCCGAGTCACATGAAGGCTGGTGCCTAAGCCTAAGGATGCAACCAGGGAGAGTGGTCAGGGAGTCCTGCGAAATTGCTGATCTTTGAATCCTGAATGAAACTCTAGATATGTGGTGCTGCTGTCTCAGTCCAGATGTTCTTCTTCCGAGATGTCTGTCTCCTTTGTTTGAGTCTCCACAGTGAAACAAAGACTCCCCAGTTGTTTTGTGCCTGTATCCGTCCCGTTTGCATTGCTGTAAAGGAATACCTGAGAGTGTGTAATTTATAAATAAAGGAGTTTTATTTGGCTCATGGTTATGCATGGCACCAGCATTTGCTCAGCTTCGGGTGAGGCCTCAGGAATTTTTAACTTGCTGCTAAAGGCAGAGGGAGCTGGCATGTCACATGATAAGAGCTGTTCACACCTGCAAGAGAGAGGAAGAGGTGCCAGTTTCTTTTAAACAATTGTCTCTTGAGTGAATAGAGTGAGAACATTACTGAAAGAATGGCATCTAGCCATGTCCTCATGATCCAATTACCTCACTCTAGGCTCTACCTCTGAAACTATGGATCACATTTCAACATGAGATTTGGAGGGGACAGACACCCAAATAGTGTCTGTGTCCCATGTGGATTCTGTCTCCTTATGGGAGCATGATACAGACCAGCCACGCTGTTCTTGTCAGAAGTGGAAGGCAGCATCAAGAGGTATTCAGTGTTGGCTAAAATAAATACCTTCTTTCTTCATATAGGGGTGTGGACTTGCTCAGGTCAGAATTCCAGGGTATCTTTGTGCAAATAAATGAAAAACAAGATAACATACCTAGGATCTAGGCCTGGCTCCGGTTCTGTGACCCATGTCAGGGCTTAACTTCTCTGAGCTTAAGTTTTCTTTTTTGAAAATGAAGAAGCCTGACTCTATGATCTCCATTCTGAAGCCTGAGTCATAGGAAGCCCTGTCCTCCTCTCCAGCTCTCGAGAAAGGAGAACAGAGAACAACCCTTGTTCACCAAATCAATTTGAACTCAAATGTCTGGTCCTAAGAAAACCAGGCCAAGAGTTATCTAGGGAAAGACTCATCTAAGAAAACTTGAAGAGGGTGCAGGTGAAAGGTTTGAGGGGCTTACCTGGTACTGTTCACACCTGCAGAAGAGGAGGACAAGTGTTGGTTCGACTGCATCTGCCTCACTTCTCTTGACAAGACTCATGTCTTTCCATTTATAATTTACTAGGTCATTTTCAAATTCCATTTTTAAATTTATTTTCTCATGTAACCTTACTTTGCAGCTGAACTTGCTTTGGTTTTGCTGTCTGCCTTTTAATCCTGATTTTAGCTTTATTATTTCACATTATCTTCTATTCAGTGGTCACTTTCCTTAATAATGCCATCTTGCATTGTATGCTGAAGGCAGATTTTCCTCATTCCCGTTTCATCTATCTGGCAGCCCCATGTGATGACCTGTTACTACATTGTGTTCCCAAGGACCTGGCAGGGAGCCAGTTTAATAGGCAGTCTCCTGGGAAACTCTCTGCCTCCCGTTCTGATTCACTGGCTGTTTTCAATGGGAAGAAGTCTCAATCAGAACTGACTGATGGCAGCCGATCAATACAGCCATTCACATCATGATGGGGGTGGGAGGACAAGGATCCTTGATTTTTTTTTTCCAATCGAATCACGAATATGTGACTTTCTATATGTTACCTCTTCATTTGGATTAATGATTCAGAGTTCATTGGTTGGAAATAAAAAAAAGGTATGAGTACTGGCAATATCTAGGTAAAATAGTTCAGAATCTTACTGTGTGTTTTTGATGATGAATGTATTGCTTTGACTGGTGTAGAGACACATGCACACACCCGGCGAGGAATTAGAACTATGTTGCCTATTATGCCACTGGGTACCCCCAAGTGAGGTGCAATGGCAAGTGGGTTTTGGGTCATTGGCAGGAAAATGGGATGGGGCAGGTGGCAGACTTCCAGAGTGCCCAGGGCATCTGCACCAGTGTTGTCGGATCAATGGGATG
>NW_007255626.1:0-5950 GCF_000164805.1 Carlito syrichta
CGACCCCAAACCAGAGGACCCAGACAAGCGGAGAAAAGCAGATCTGCTTAAACTGCCTTGCCATTCTCCAGGCAGAGACTTCCATTGCCCTGCCCACCTAGCAACAAACTTTACCTCATTTCCTAAGGCCAGGTATTGCAGCGTGCGGGGAAGTTTTGGGTCCCTGCTCCCTCCAGCTCTCTCCCCGGCCCGGCACCCCTGGCACCCGGCACCGCAGGTCGCACAGGGAGGCTCTGAGCGCCCGCCCCTCAGAGACACCGGTTCCATTACTGGGTGAATACTCTGTAGGGACCCAGTGCCACTCTCGTCATTTACAGCCTGCCTTTTGGAACTTTGGAGCTCTGGAACTCCGGGTCCACCCTGGCTGAGGCACACAGCGTGAGACCCCAAGCCAGAGGACCCAGACAAGCGGAGAAAAACAGACCTGCTTAAACTGCCTTGCCATTCTCCAGGCAGAGACTCCCATTGCCCCGCCCACCTAGCAACAAACTTAACTCAGCTCCTAAGGCAACAGTGTGAAACAGGAGACAAAGCCCCATCCCTATGCTGCAACGAAAAACAAAAGGGAGAGGCTGGAATCGGAGATCACAGAAGTGACTCTAGTCTGATCGCTTATTTTGACCTATGATTTTATCATTGAAACTGTTGGTCTAGATTACGTTTAGTGTTTACCTTCTGACTTATACTGTTTCTTGATTTTTTTGGCCTGTCTCTGTTTAGCTATCAGTATTCTTTAGGGAATCTTTCTTACCTGTCTTTTTTCACTTCTTCCCAGCCCTGTGTCTCTCTCTCACCTGATAGTTGGTATGTATATCTGTTTTCCCTCTTGCACTTCTCCCTTCCGCTTATTTTGACTTATGATTTTATCATTGTAACTGTTAGTTTAGATCACGTCTGTTGTTGACCTTCTGACCTACACTGTCTCTCGATTTTATTGACCTGTGTCTGTGTAGCTATCAGTACTCCTTAGGCAATCTTTCTTACGTGTCTTTCTTCACTTCTTCCCGATCCTGTGACTGTTTTTCACCTGATAGCTGGTATGTATATCTGTTATCCCTCTCGCACTTCTCTCTTTCGCTCATTTTGACTTATGATTTTATCATTGTAACTGTTGGTTTAGATCACGTTTGTTGTTTACCTTCTGACTTACACTGTTTCTCGATTTTATTGCCCTGTCTCTGTGTTGCTTCAGTACTCTTTAGTACTATGTAGCTATCAGTACTCTTTCTTACGTGTCTTTCTTCACCTCTTCCCAGCCCTGTGTCTCGTTCTCACCTGATAGATGGTATGTATATCTGTTTTCCCTCTTGCGCTTCTCTCTTTCTAACTCCCTATTGACCCCCCCTTCCTCCATTATTTTCCTCTTCTATATGCCCCCTTTTTAAATCTAGGGACCAAGACTGCAAACTGCTGAATAGACAGACTGTAAAGCAGAGGGAAAAGTGAACAAAACCAGAAGACCCTCATAAGGAAGAACAGGTCATTGCAGAAGAGAAATAAAAGCAACCCCGCCTTCCCTCAAAAACAGAATTGAAGAGGGGGAGGGAAAGGGGCAAAGGGAGAAAAATCTACAGAAATGAAGAAAAACCAAAAGAAGAGTATGGGTCTCTCCCAGACGCCTGGGAGAGCAGACACTGAGAAAATTGACTTTGGAATACAAACAATGAAAAGTCCCCAGAATGAAGGGTCTCAAAATGCAAATGTAGATATCAAAACAATAATGGAGAGACTAAAAAGAATTGAGGAGACACAAGAAGAAACTAGGAAGGAGCTAATATCTGAGATAACAGTAATAAAGAATACTGTGAATGAAATAAATAACAAATTGATAAGCATGGAAAGCAGAATTACCCAAGCAGAAGAAAGAATCTCAGAGCTTGAGGACCAAAATATAGAAATAACCCAAACTCTTAAAAAAATAAGCTAAAAAAGACAGAACAAAACCTTCAAGAGATGAGTGACTACCTCAAGAGGTGTAACCTAAGAATAATCGGACTCCCTGAGGCAGAAAGAGAAACAGAGACCACATTGGAACAAACTTTCCACGAGATCATTCAAGAAAATTTCCCTTATCTAAGCAGTGATACAAAAATTCAAACACAAGAGATTCAGAGAACCCCCGCAAGACAACAAATGAGAAGACCAACTCCTAGACACATAATAATTCGCCTAAATAAAGTAGGCACAAAAGAAAAAATCCTAAAGGCAGCAAGAGAAAAAGGCCAGATCACCCACCATGGAAGACCAATCAGAATAGCAGCAGATTTATCTGCAGAAACCCTGCAGGCTAGGAGAGCTTGGAGCCCTATCTTCAAAGTCCTAAAGGATAAACAATTTCAACCAAGAATAACCTACCCAGCCAAGCTAAGCTTCATCAGTGAGGGAGAATTAAAATCTTTCCCAGATATCCAATCCCTAAGAACTTATGCTGCCACCAAACCATCTCTACATGAAACACTCAAGAAAGTACTAAACACAGAAGAAAAGGAAAAAAGAACAACGTTCTTCACAAGAGTACAGGGAAAAGAATAAAATATACACGAACCAACCCCAAAAGCAAAAGAAAGACAACAAAAAAAAAAAAAGAAAAAGAAAAAAGAAAAAACCAAGTGGAAGAACAATAACTCAATAAGAACTTCATGATAGGGACGAACTCTCACATTTCAATAATTAGTCTGAATGTGAATGGACTAAACGCACCACTGAAAAGACATAGATTGGCAAAATGGGTAGTTAGGCAGGGTGTCACAGGGAGCAAACACACCTGGGATCTTATCACACAACCAAGGATTGACTGGAGACAGTGGAGTCAAATCATCTATGGAGGTGCCTGAGAGCTGCAGCCTCCATGAGGAAGGAGCTTTACGTTAACTGAAAAGTGAGGCCAGGCAGGCTGTATTCTGAAGGACCCTATGATGGGAGAGAGCTGGCCATGGTTGAGCACTCCAAAGACAAACAGGAAAGCTGAGTGGTAAAAGACTGACTATGAAATTGGATGATTACTAAATTCTGTTTGATTTAGCTTACCACATCATTAAATTCTGGTCTCAATGGGTCTGCCCACCTCTTCCTCCTGAATTCCTGGAATTACTGATGTACACTGCCAGTTTTGAGCATTTTTAGCTCTGAAAATGGTATATGACACCTGAATCCCTATCGTACTCAGCATCAGAAAACTTGTACAGCAAGATGTTAAGTACTTCATGATAGAATGCAACAAGTGATAGATAATGCTGTTGAGGAAGAGTTTCTGCTGGAAGAATGGGATATATATCTGTCCAAGCCTGTAGGTTTTACTTCAGCCCACAGGATATAGGCAAGAAGAACATATTAATACCACAAGGATGCAATTAGCCAATGTCATTATATGGGCAATTCTGCACAATATGTGATTTAGTTTCTATCTCTACAGACCATTGCAACAAGCATACTGTACAAGGGGTATACAGTAAGTCCCCTACATATAAACCTTCAAGTTGCAAATTTTCAAAGAAGCAAATATGTTTTCACATGTCCAATCAGGTAAGTTAGTTCAAGTGTCTGGCGTACATTGTCATGCATATTAATCCTCCCCAAGTGGTTGTGCTTGTATGTATGTTTTCATGAGTATTATCTGTGTGAAAAGTACTACAACCTTTTACTGAACAGTACTATATAGCCAATTATGTTAGTTGGGCACTTAGGGTAACTTTGTTGAACTTATGAACAAATTGGACTTATAATGTGCTCTCGAAGAAGAACTCATTCATTTGCAGGAAACTTACTGAAGTGGAAATAAAATTAAGTTACTTCAATGACTACATTTAATAACCTCACTTTTTTGTTTTAAAAAGCAGAATTTATTGAGAGGACAGAAAAGCTCCCACAGTGAGGGGACCCACTGCCAATAATCTCACTTTTTACAGAATCAGATTAGAAGACGGTTATGTGGAGATGGTCAGTGATTGACTGGGCTTTTTATCAGTACTCCAACACTTACAAGAAGATGGTCAATGATGAATATGGCACTGAGAATTTCAACCTCCAGAGTGAAGAGGCTCCACCAGTTCCAAAGCCAAGGCAGTTCTTTGGTGTTCCACCCAGTGATGTTTTTGAAAATGACAACCTGCCAACCCCTCTTGTAGTAGGTCTCAGTTTGGTCTTCTGTAGCCTTCTTAAGGAGAGAGAACTCTGGGAGGTCAAGTGGCATCATCCAAGCCTCATCCTGAAATGGTGAAATCATTAGACAGCCCCTAGTTTGGCAGGATTTGTCAAAGTTATTTCAAAGAATGAAAATTGAATTTAGGTATTGCTGGATCATAAGACAAACACAAAATGGAAAATACTCTGGTTTCAGCAAAGAATTACATACACTTGCTCACATAAATCAGAATAGGCTCTGTGTGGATGAATCTCTGTGGCTTCACCTCCCCTCACATTCTCCCTTCAGCTTCTTCTTTGAACTCCAAACAAGTATTGAGTCTCCTTTGCACACATTTTGATCTGAGACTACTTAAGCTTACAGTTCAAAATATCTCACATGTATATGATTTGTATTTCAAGTAAGTATAGACATTTATCTTTTGGCATATATTAACTCTTATCTTAACAGATCGTATCAAATTAAAGCCTCAGAGTTTGGCCTGTGTTATTTCAAGTGAGTGCATTAAATTGTCAGTGGTGACATTGAGTGTCTTGTATCTCGCCAAGCACTATACTAGACATAGGGAATTTTATGCCTGATGTGAAGGAATGTATCATTTCAGGTACATGCTGGATACTACCCTAGACCTTACATCTTTCCCAGCAAATTTAGGGGATGGCTGAGATTATCATTATCTCTACTCTACAAATTCATTTTTAAAAAAGCTTTAATAAAGCTGTACATTGTGCCCTATCCCAAGCTGCCTGAAAGAGCCCTGTAGGATGGTACAGTCCAATCATGGTCTCCCCTCAGCTTTCCTAGCTAAATACTGATATTCTCAACCTCTCTATTTTAATGCACAAATCCTATTTTTCTCTTTCTTCCCTCTCCTTCCTTCCTTCTTTCCTTCTTTCCTTCCTTCTTTCTTTCCTTCCTTCCTTCCCTCTTTCTCTTTTTCTTTCTTTCTCTCTTTCTTTCTTTCTTTCTCTTTATTTTATTTATTGTTGAGACAATGTCTCACCAAGTTGCCCAGGCTGGTCTTGAACCCCTGGGCTCAGGCAATCCTCTCGCCTCCGCCTCCCAAAGTGCTGAGATTACAGGCTTGAGCCACTGCGCCTAGCCACAAATTCTATTTTTTAAACTCAGCTCACTTCTCCCCTCTAGAGCCTGTCAGAGTTTTTTTTTGTTTTTTTTTGTTTTTTACTGTTGAGGTGAGGTCTCACCAGGTTGCCCAGGCTGGTCTCAAACCCACGGACTCAGGCAATCCTCTCACCTCGGCCTCCCAAAGTGCTGAGATTACAGGCTTGAGTCTCTGTGCCCGGCCTCTCTGAGGTTTTGTGTTCCCTCTTCCATTCAGGTGGGGTTGAGGTGGGTAGGGGCAGAGGCTGATACAGCACAGTTTGGAAAGGGCGCTAGTCGCCAGCATTCTCTTGATTCGGGAGGAGGAAAAAGAAGCCTGTTTCTAAGGACACAGTGTGTTCCCTTTTGGCAATACATACAAGCCACACAAGTACCCAGGGGGAGCCTTTGGGCAGAGGCTAGCAGATGTGGGCGTGAGGACTGGGTGTAGGAGGGCTCAGATGTGGGTGCAGAAGTCAGTTTTCCAGGAAGTAGATGTGGTTGGTAAGAAGTTCTCAGGGCCGGGTATGGTGGCTCACACCTCTCATCCCAGCACTTTAAGGGGCCAAGGTGGGAGGACTGCTTGAACCCAAGAGTTTGAGACCAGCCTGGGCAGTATAGTGGGATCTTGTCTCTACAAGAAATTTTTAAAAAAATAGATGGGTGTGGTGGCGCATGCCTGTAGTCCCAGCTACTTGGGGGGTGAGT
>NW_007255626.1:7020-8523 GCF_000164805.1 Carlito syrichta
TAGCTGGAACCACAGGTGCATCCCACCACACCTGGCTAATTTTTTGATTTTCTGTAGAGACAAGATTTGCCAAGTTGCCCAGGCTGCTCTCAAATCCCTGGACTCGAGCAATCCTCTGCCTCCCAGTGTTGGGATTACAGGTGTGAGCCACTGTGCCCAGCTGGCTCACTTTATTTCTATTCATACTATGTATCTCTGACTCTCTGTATATATATACACACAGACTACATAAGCACACATTATATATTGTATATGCTTATATAAAATATGCTTGTGTATTATAGTATATAGACATTGTATATAAATATAAATGTATATACAGAGAGAGAGAGAGAGAGAGAGAGAGAGAGAGAGACGTAGTCTCACTATGTTGCCCAGATGGTCCTGAACCCCTGGAGTCATGCAATTCTCTCAGCCCCCCGAGCTGCTGGGGTTACAGGCACAAGTCACATGCCAGGTCCTCTGCCCACCTTAGACTCTGCTGGCTCTGCCATGTCTGAGGGGGAGTGTTGATTGCTGCTGCCTACTACTGAAATTTAACACTGACCGGGCTGGGAACATGTCAGTCCTAAACACGCCAGCCCTGCCCTCTCCTAGCAAGTGGGCCGCCACGCCCCCTTCTCCTGATCCCTTTCTCTGTTTGATTGTCGCAGGTTGGGAGAAGAAGAAAGCACGGCTGGGATTGTCATGTGCTTGGAACTTATTTATTCTGCTTTGACCTACTGGGGTGGCACCATGTTTTCCCCAGGTTCAGGTAGAAAGGGATCAGGTGAGACGAGATTGGCTGCAGTTGAGCCTGCGTGTTCGGGAACTGGCTGGCTCTGAGTAAATCGTCTTTCTCAGGGCCAGGGTCTTCATTAGACCCCCACGCTGTGGCCTCAGCACCTTGCCACCATGCTGCGTTCCACAGGCTGGTGTTACGTGTCATGCGCCATATGGCACAAGAGCGATCACAGCCATGGGACAGTTCTATTGAAACCACCTGCAATTCAGCTCCCTGGACAATCCTTGTCTCCGCTTTGGCTACCTTTCTTCCCAGCTCTCCTCCCCCCTCCCACATTTGGCTTCTTCCTTTAACCCGCCTTTTCTGTTCTCCCTTCCAGCTCACCCCCATTCCTCTTTCTGTTCCGCAGGTAGCTTGGTAGGGCTTTGATCTCAGGAGTCGAGGGAACTATCGAAAGTGCTTTATGTCCCTATTGGCAAAGTTGACACTGTCATTGAATGGCTATGGCAGATGCCACTGCCCTGTGGTGTGAGTCATGCACTAGGGGTGCCTTTCACACACAGGGCAGAGTCCACGGTGCCCTCTAGAGTCCTGCAGCTCCATTGCCTCGAAAACCTTCAAGGGAACAAATCTCATAGGGAAACGTCGGCCTCCAGGTGGAGGGACTAGAAAATTAAGTCCACGAAAGGCGCCTCTGTGCATCCAAGTTTCCCAGTAACCTGAGATTTGGGCCTTGGGAGGAGAGACCCCCGCCATCTTCCCAGCCTCTCTCTCCAGCC
>NW_007255626.1:10053-10800 GCF_000164805.1 Carlito syrichta
ACCCCCAAACCCAGCCAGATTTTTTATTTATTTTAGAGATGAGGTCTGGCCAAGTTGCCCAGGCTGGTCTTGAACCCCTGGGGTCAGACAGTCTTCTCACCTCGGCCTCCCAAAGTGCTGGGATTACAACACTGAGCCACTGCGCCCTTCCAATACTCCAAGCATTTTTAAAAGCAGGATCATGTTTCTTTCTCTACCCCCACCACCAGCAGTAAGCCTCCTGAGGGCAGAGACCTCAGCATGTGGCCAGGGCCTTCTGCATAAATGCTTTAATTAGTGCTTGTTGACAGAATAGAGATGGAGATGCTGGAAATAGCTCCTTCCTGCCTTTCCCACCAGGTGAGTTCAGCAGGCTCCAAGGCAAAGAGAGGGACCCTCGACCTCCCAGGGCGATCATCCTTGGAGCCTGCAAGTGCCAGTGCCAGCCTCTGTGACATTGGTTCCCTTTACAGGAGAGCAGGCCTTCACTCCGGTTTCCTTCCCACCATCACATTCTGAGCGTCAGACTCAGAAAAAGGGGATCTGACCTCAGAACTGCAACTTCCCGTCCTCACACACCTCATCCTAGGAGCAAGCAGTGTCCTGCTGTATGAATCGCCAGAGTGAAAAAATGAGCTCTTCTAGAAAGATGCGTGAAAAGATCATGACTTTGGTTGCTACATTTCAAAGACCAAGCAGGCGTTTAGGTGATAGAGTTAAATATTCCAGACTTACCTCATCCTCCTTCTCTCTCTCTCAAGGGTAAGA
>NW_007255627.1:0-6529 GCF_000164805.1 Carlito syrichta
TGAGACTGTGCTATAAGTTATGGTCTACATCAGCAAGAGGAAGCTGATAGATGTGTTCTCAAAATCTTTAAAAAGAGGACAATGGTTGTCATTACCCCCTTATTCTCAGGACATGAAGTTTGAAAGCATCCACTACTCCTACCAAGGGAAGCACAAAAGAAACTAAAGAACAAGACTTCTGAAAAAGATGAAAAAAGAGAAACATGAAAACTTATGGTGAGGGTCAAGGGGAGAAGAGACTGAGGAATTGAAAAGTATGAGAGAAAGACCATGAGGTTCAGAAGGACAGATTCTCTGTGGCCCCTCTGGTAGATTTACCTTGGAATGACAGACCACTCAAAGTAAATCAGTAAAGGACATTTTGAACTATTTTCTGGACTCTATGCCTGTATTTAAACATATTGGTATACATACATACATATTTATTGTTGGCATAAACTCTTTCTTCTTAGATGTTATAGATTTAGCTATAACATATTTTGGAAATTAATGACCCAGTAATCAAGTATTCTAAACAATTAAATTTTATAAAACCTTATAAAATTGAGTAGGAAAGAATTTTAGTTATCCCATCCAATCCCTTGATTTTACACATGAAGAAAGTGATGCTCCAAGAAGTGGAAAGATTCTTCCTAGTTCATATTATTTATGATTAGCGGATCCAATACTGGAGTCAGTCTCTGATCTCCAATCCCAGTTTTCTTAATTTTAATAAAAGCGTTGCTTTGAGGATTGGTGAGGAAATCAACCAGATAAGGTAAAAAGCCATAGTTTGGAAAGTGATCCACACACTTCCTTGACAGTGGAGTGAGAGAAGATATGCAGGGGGCTGTTGAGCCCTCCAGCTTCCTCAGAGTGGTTGACCAGTTGGTGAACAGGCATGGCACTCCAGAGACCTGTTAGAGTGCAGGAATAGAAACTGGTGACAAGGAATAAGAAAGAGAGAGAAGGAGGGAGAGAGTGAGATAGGAAGGACTCCCAAGATAGAAAATGCATCTAACAGTTGATATGAGTATGACTCTTTGGACAGAGGCATTCGTGCCTAATCAGCCCTCTTATAGAGCTTTCTTCTTCTAGAACATTCTACATAAAACACTGGGTCAGTGATGCATCTGTTAGTGCTCAGTCCCTGTTCTGTCCTGTGTTCTTTTCTGTGTCACCGGGGCTAAATATCTCAAACGACATTTTCCAGACTCCCTTGTGGTCGATTTCTAATAAGACTCTGGTCATGAGAGACACTGGCAAGAGATGAGAAGGTGGGAAGAAGCACAAACCTGTCTTTGCAGTCAACTGTTCATTTATTTATTTACTTAGGCTCCTGGCAGCCACAGTGACAAGGGGAGGCACACATGGGCTTCAGCTCAGGCACTGCAGTGCCAATGACATCTGTGGCAGAGGCTGCTCCAGCAGCTTCCTAAACACCAGCACCCCTGGGCTCTGATTCCTGTGCTGTCAGGGGCACAGGTTTCCAGGTTGCCATATCATCAGCAAGCTCGTGAGCTCCTGGCTTCTTGCAAAGTGTCAGTGGGAGTGCTAACTCAGCAGTGGCTCAGGGGAGCTCTAGCATCATCAGCTGCACAGTCACATAGGTTTAGAGTACACACTACCCTTTGGTTCCTGGTAATGGGGTGATTGTGGCACCCGAAGTTACTAATAGCAGTTCTACAGTTGCCATTCTCTGGGGAGTTGCCTCCATTTTTGTGCCTTCTTTGCTTCTTTTTTGTAACTTCCAAGACCAATTTTCCAGTTCAATCTGTTTAAAATGCTTAGAATTGTTTTTGTTTTCGTGGATAGACACAAGTAAAATGTGGTATTCCTATGTCATGTTCTTAAAAGAATACAGCAAAGTTTTACATTAGTCATCAAGATTTTTGCTGTTTCTGTGGAAGTGAAAATATACAGAGCCTAAAGTGTATGTAGTGGGGGTCTGGCATCGGTCAGTTTATATTTCTATTGTGCCTGTTTCCTTAGAGTGTATAAATAGTGAATATAGATATCACTATTATGATTAAGTGACTGTGCATTTTTGTAATAGAGCTCATTGTGTTACTTTCTTAGTGTGAGTTCTTTCTGCACAGAATTTGCACATGTACATAAGGAAAGTAGCCACTTATGCAGTGTGGTTTGAGGCTGTGATAATATCTATCAGTCCCAAAATATTATTAAATTTAACAGGTGTATCCTTCCTAGTGAAGGAAACACAGGCAGTCCTCCTTATCTGTGGGTTCCACATCCATGGATTCAATCAACTAAGGATCAAAAATAGTATAAAAAAATTCTATCAGTACTGACCATGTCCAAATTTTTTTTCTTGTCATTATTCCCTAGACAATACAGTATAATAACCATCTACATGGCATTTACATTGTGTTGCAAGTAATCTAGAGATTATTTAAAGTATAGAGAAGGATGTGAGTAGGTTATGTACTCACACTAAGTCATTTTATGTGGTGGACTTGAGCACTGTTACCAACAGGAGGTCTTGAAAACAATCCCTCCCCTGTGAACACCAAGAGATGACTCTCTTTCTCTGTAATATAATAACACACATATATATCTATGATATTATTATATTATATTAATATATGAATTATGTTTCCATATTAATTTAAATAGTTGTCATTAAACCACAATGACACCCAAAATGATTATATGACATTGCAGAGTAAGAGTTGGTTGCTGTCTTTAATAAATATTATGGAGATGGGAAGAGGAGAGAGAACAAGTTCTGCCAGGGGAGAAAAGGGCTGAAGAAGCTCTTGTTCTGGACCGCTCTGTGGACAGAGGCTCGGAGGGAGCCTTGGCCAGAATGCTGGGAGAGGAAGTTCAGATGCTCGGCCTCTCTGGAGAAGGGTGATGCAGCTGGAAGTGATATTTAAGCTTCCCCACCATTAGTGATGCTCTTTTGTGTTTCGAGTTATTTATTTCAAGAAAGCTCCTTTTAAAATGACAAGATTTCATTTGAGACAAGAACACCATGCTTTGCCAGTCTACAAATACAGAATTTTTAGATAAACAGTGGCGGGCAGACTGTAGGTAGGACAGAGACATTGAATCTTGAACAAGAAGCTCAAAAGAAGAGAAAGAAAAGGACACACGATCTGTATTCTGGGTCTTTGTTTCCTAGAGACACAGAAAAAAATGGAAGAAAAAATGGTGTCAGTAGGCATTTACTTGTTTTCTAACTTAAGATTAAAGGTGATATTTGCTCCTGACTAACTTTAGGGAAGTGAGGAAACAAAATCCGCACACAATGGGGAGCTAAGCAAAAACTCCAGATGACCCTCAGCTAAAAATTCTTGGGATTAATGAAAAGTAAACTACTTATGTCACAGAACAGAACAGAGGCCTCTGGTTGGGCACCAAGAACAAGGAGGGATCAATCACTTGGTTGGCCCTGAATGATGTCACCAGGTCACTTAAAATTTGGGGTTAGATTTATGGGAATGTTCATATCCATCACACGCAATCTTTAAAATAGGTGTCGATGTTTCCACTGGTTAGAATTTCCCTACAGTCTGGAATCAAGTGTGCTTGCCAGGTGTGTGAGTGGTCCCCATATGCTCCTATGGAGGAGGATGCCAGATAAAGAATACTGCCTGTGCAGCTGAGCAGATCATGCCCAGGCAGGGTGGTAGCAATGCCATGTGAATGTAAGGAGGTTTCAAAAAATACTCACTTGGGGCATAAGTACAATACCATTGAGCAAGGTGGCACATTTGTTAATAGATGTAAAGCACAGACTGTTTGAACATTACCTGCTGAGCCTTAGAACAAGACACAAGGGCACGGAGAGGTGGTGAGAGGAACACAGAGGGCATCTGAGGGTCAGGAAGCAGCACTGCTGACAGTGGGCCCCTCGGGAAGAGAGGGGATGACTTGCTAAAGGGAGAAAACTAAAAAAACAAAACACAACTCCAAGGAGATGGTAGGAAAAATCAAGGACCCTGTTCAGATAATCAGTGTGATTCAGCACAGGTGAGTACTATAAGAATAGTGTTGATAATCATTGAAAATACAACCATACTGTGATTATGACAATCTCTTCAATGATCATGTTTTACAAAACAAATCAAAAAACATCTCAGATGTTCTTCATACATTTGCAGTGAAGAAAATTCATTGCATTCCCCAGTTTATCGTTTTGTTAACCGAATGATTGAAGAGCAATCAGTATAAAATCTGATTTATAAATCCTTGACAGTCATAATGATGTTTTAAGTGTCACTTGGAGAAATTTTTATCCCAAATTGCATTCTGTTGTTTCATGGGACTGTCCTGAATCGGTTTCAAAAATCAATGAAAATAGTGACACACTCATCGCTTGAATATACACATCCTGTGCTATTGTGCAATCACTGGGGTTGCTTATTTCTGGAAACAAACAAAAGGTCCTGGAGAAAGCAAACCTGACAGTACATTCTGGACTTTTCCATGGATCCACAACCCTACAGGAAGCAAGCTGAAGGGGACATAAGGGACGTAGTGGCATAGGGCACAGAGGGATATGTCAGAAGGGACACGAGCCTCTCTAAATTTCCTCCACATGCTCCCTTTCTCTAAGTCCCCATCTCTTGCAGAGTCCCTTCTCCTCTATTTGGGTTTCCCCAATTGAAAGAATTCAGATTGAGACCAGCCCATGCAGTGATAACTAGCTTGCTTTGTTTCTGAAAATTCCAGGCTGTGATTGCCCAAACCTAGGTGAGTAGGGAAAGCCAACAGTCATGGAAGATACTCGCCCACCTGTTGGCTGCTTCCCCACATCCCGGTGTGAACCTAGGACCTTCTCCATGAGGTGCACTACTCCTGCCATCAGTGTTTTTATACAAATGTTGGAAAGAATTGTAAGAGAAATTCAAAGGAGCAGCAAAAGCAGGTTTGGGTGAGAAGCGAAACGCAGATTTGGGCAGTTATTCTTACCTTGATGGAAGGAAGAGCTGTCACTGAGTCTCTTTGAGCAACTGGAATGAAAGTCTACTTCCTTGTCTCCATTGGCTGTGACCTAAGCCTCTCTCTAGGCACCAGGCTTACAGTCATTTGTGCTTCTAGAAGGAGCGTAATCACCACATTCACCAAAATAAATCATATTTCTGTCCATACCTCGTGAGAAGTGAGGATAAAAGTGAAAGTGAGAACACTGTAATGCTTAAATCCAGGATGACTGCATAACTTGTTTAGAGTTGGAAGTTCTTTTCATACCTTCTTTACTTCCTTGATTTCACTACTCGGAAATATTTCCAAGAACCACAGGGAGGTCTTACCAACTTGACTGTGTGTGATGTGAGAGAAAGGGTGTGTGTGTGTGTGTGTGTGTGTGTGTGTGTGTGTGTGTGTGGGTGTGCTTGGGGCTCAGGCCTCTGTTTTGCTCATCTGATTCTCAGAAGCAGGCACAACTCCTCCCAGAACCCCTCCCAGCCATGCAATCTACGAGGGAACCCACGTCTCCCACTTGATATTCATGCAGTCACTCTAGTGCAGTCACCATATCCTGACTCCCATCTGCTGGAGGTTTTTCTTGTACTCGATGGCAGTGGGAGCAGATTGTGAATGTAACAGAAAATGCTTTCTTGGCACAGAAAAATAGTATTTCTTCTAATTGGCAAGGTGTAACATTTATGAGATAAAAATGAATTTTAGCCATCTCATTTATTTTACTTTGTTCTATTCAAGACAATTATTGGCATTTAAGTGTACATACAGAAACTTCAGGAAATTAAGGGAAAGACAGAAAAACTCACAAAAGTCAATTCAATAATTCTGATTTTAAAACTTTTGGGGAAATAGCAGATTTGGAGGATGGAGAGGGAGAACTACATGGTAGTAGAAATTCTTAGTTATCTTATGTGCTACTTATTTTTAGAAAATAATAGTGTCATTATTATTATTATTATTTTTTGGTGAAAAAGAGTTGATCAACATGTCAAACTTTATTATTGTCTTACTTTAAGAACTTGCCACAGCCACCCCAACCTTCAGAAAACTGACTCACTCAAGATTATGACTCACTGAAAGCTCAGGTGATCATTAATATTTTAAGCAATAAAGTATTTTTTTTCATTAATCAGTATTTTTTATTATGGTTTTGTGGGGTACAGTTAAGGGTTAGGTGTACAATGACGTTTCATTCAGGCACCCTGTAGATAAGAAGTGTTTTCCCATCCCCCGACAGATATTTGCTACTGTTAATCCCATCTCCCTCCCCCCCATAGTTTCCCAGTACCATCAGTCATTTTCTCATAGTATTGCATTGGATGTTCAAGGTCCATTATATGAGTGAGAACATGTGATATTCGGATTTTTGTTTTTGTGAGAGGTCACTCAGTATTATAGACCCTAGTTCCATCCAGGTTGCAGCGAAATTCATGATTTTGCTCTTTTTTATGGCTGCATAGTATTCCATCGTGTATATGTACCACATTTTTTTAATCCAGTCCTCTTTTGATGGGCAGCATGGTTATTTCCAGGTTCTTGCTATTGTGAACAATGCTGCGATAAACATACGTGTGCAGGTATCTTTTTAATAGAGTGA
>NW_007255628.1:0-1156 GCF_000164805.1 Carlito syrichta
AAGATTGTTTTACTCTAAGTGTAGTCATTTTTAAAAGGATTTGAGTAACTACACTATGCTCAAGTAGAACATTTGTCAAAAGTAATCATCCGAGTTTTCCTGAAGAACCTTGCTCTGGTATGGGTCTAAATTCTAGCAAAGGGTTTTAGGTAATTGGCCCCATTGCCCAGCAAAGAAGTGACAAAAGTCCCTTTTAATTGCAATCCAGTTATCGGTAGCTGGAGTGACCAGGCCCCTTTACATCATCTCTTCATTTCATAGTGGGGTATGTTATCATTTCTCCCCTTCTCTGTGATCCTGTTCATCACTAAATTTCTCTTTCTGTGGATGAATGAGCAGGTGATTGAGATTCTCCAATGAAATGCCTCTGGGAGAGGACACTTAGTTGTGGAGAATGTGTGAGCATTAAGCAGTAAGTGTTAAGCAAAAGTCAGATTGATGTTTCACTGAGTTTTTGCTGGAGGGGAGTACATTACTTATTGTTTGCTTGGCTATTAATCCAGAATTGTGTGGATGTGTGCAAGTCTTCCAAAATGCATTATTCAGGTTTCTTGGAATGGCAATCAAGTACTATTATAGAGTTTCAGTGTCTATTTTAAACAAGTGAACAACGAGTTGATTTATAAATTTTTTCTTTTTTTTTTTTGAGTTGGAGTCTCACTCTGTCACCCAGACTGGAGTGCAGTGGCTGTTCCCGGTCACCGCAGCCTCGACCTGCTGGGCTCCGTCGATCCTTCCGCCTCAGCCTTCCAAATAGCCAGAATTGCAGGCATGTGCTACCACGCCCAGCTGATTTTTTGATTTATTGTAGAGATGAGGTCTCGCCTGCCCAGGCGGGTCTCAAACCCAGGGGCTCAGGCAATCCACTCACCTCAGCCTCCCAAAGCATGGGATTACAGGCTGAGCCACCAATTCTGGCAGAATTTGAAATTTCTAAGGCACATTCTTTTTGTTAAAAGTTTAAGTTTCCTCCTCTAAAGTTCATTTGATGGGAAAAGATACACAAGAAGTGATAAATCCAAAATAATAAAAGGTAGACCAGATATAACTAATTTCACCACATATATTGAACTAGTATCTATTGGAATTTTTCAATTTGATTCGGGTTATTTTTCCCCTGGGAATTGCGCAGAAGTGTACGTGTTAAAATGTGTCA
>NW_007255628.1:2653-3449 GCF_000164805.1 Carlito syrichta
CAGTACTTTGTGTTATGGCACTAAGGAACCTCTTTGTTACAGGCTTAGCACAGAACATAGTGTTATTTATATATTTATTCTAGGTTCTTTTTTGACATATCCAAATGTTACTTCTAGAAGGGTGTTTAGATAGTTTCATTACTTTGTTCTACAGGGAATGTTGCTTTTAAGATAATCGTCCACCTTTGGGAGGCTGAGGTGAGTGGGTTGCCTGAGCCCGCGGGTTCGAGACCCGCCTGGGCAGCGAGACTTCATCTCTACAATAAATCAAAAAATCAGCCAGGCGTGGTAGCTTATGCCTGCAATTCTGGCTACTTGGAAGGCTGAGGCGGAAGGATCGCCGGAGCCCAGCAGGTCGAGGCTGTGGTGGCCGGGAGTGGCCACTGCACTCCAGTCTGGGCGACAGAGTGAGACTCCAACTCAAAGAAAGAAAAGATAATCGTCTAGTGGATTAATTTGACCCTGAGTTCCCTTGTATTTTTTTTTTATTTCTTACAATTTTTGTTTGGTCTCAGTGGCTCCTGAAAATAAATCTAACAGTTTCAATAGCTTTGTGCTTAGTAATATGGGTTATTTATTTGCCCAAAGTTTAGATACATTCACACAGAAAATGTGCCTCAGTTTGTTGGTTGGTTTTGTTCCTTCTTTTGTTTTTGGTAGTTCAAGTTGACCTTTGTGGAGGAAATTCTTTTTTTTTTTTGAGCTGTAGTCTCACTCTGTCACCCAGACTGGTGTGCAGTGGCTGCTCCCGGCCACCGCAGCCTCGACTTGCTGGACTCTGGTGATCCTCCACCTC
>NW_007255629.1:0-433 GCF_000164805.1 Carlito syrichta
TGGAGTTGGTTCATGTGTGTTTTTAATCTCTTGCCTGTACTCTTGAGAAGAATGCTGTTGTTCTTTTTTCTTTTTCTTCTGTGTTCAGTACTTTCTTAAGTGTTTCTTGTAGAGGTGGTCTGGTGGTAGTGTAGGTTCTTAAGGATTGGATGTCTGGAAAAGATTTCAATTCTCCCTCACTAATGAAGCTTAGTTTGGCTGGGTAGGTTATTCTTGGTTGAAATTGTTTCTCTTTTAGAACTTTGAAGATAGGGCTCCAGGCTCTTCTGGCCTGAAGGGCTTCGGTGGAGAAAACTGCTGCTATTCTAATTGGTTTTCCCTGGTAGGTAGTCTGGCCTTTTTCTCTTGCTGCCTTTAGGATTTTTCCTTTCATATCTACTTTGTTTAGGCGAATTATTATGTGCCTGGGAGTTGGTCTTCACGTTTTTTGTCT
>NW_007255629.1:946-6453 GCF_000164805.1 Carlito syrichta
AGGTTGGAGGTGGTTCTTTTTGCAGTTTTGAAATGTATTTAAGGGGAGAGCTGTGATTCAAAATCTGTCTGCAGGTCCTGGTATTCGCTGACAGGCGTGTGGATATTGTGGAACCCACTTCCCATTGTCCTGGAATCTGTCCGTGCAGTGGGGCTGTAGGTTTACTCCCTTGAATAGCCAGCAGGTGGTGCTATCTCATCTGCTCGCCCCAGAGGGGGTGGGGCCAGACAGGAACAAGATGGCTGCCTGCCTCCGAGCAGGCAACAGGAGCCCCACGCCGGGCGGGCAGGACAGTCTCGGACGCAGGATAGGTGGCAGTGATCCCAGCAGATCTTCCCTGAAGTGGTTCATTGTGGATCTCCTCAGGCCACGTGGTGCGATATGCTACCCCTCCCAGAGGACGCGGCGGTGGTGGCGCCGGCGACGGCAGTGGCAGTGGTGGTGGGAGGAGGGGCGGCGGCGGCTGCAGCGGCGGCGGTGCCGGGACCGTTTGGAATGCAGTCAAAACTGTCCAGTCATTCCGATGGCAGCAACACAGCTCTGTCTGTAGAGCAGGCTGTGATGCTGGGGGTCCCCAGCCCCCCAGGGCAAGAGTCAGAGACCCACTGCAGATCTCCCTTGCAGAGGGCTTCAGACACCGGGTTGCCCTGTCACCATCTTGCCGCGTCCCGCATATTTCTTATTAAGGCACCCTTATATGTTTTCTTTATTTCATTTCTACTGAGAATCCATTACATGTTCTAATTGGTTATTGATTATTGATGATGAGAAGAAAGTTATCAACTTTAATATATTGATTTCTTATTTACATTAGTTGTTTTTCAACCTCTACTCTTTATTTCTAATATTTATACCCCTCTATTTTTTCTTGTCTCATTGCATTGCTTAGAACCTCCAGAATAATATGAATAATAAAGATGCAAAGGATACTCTGCCATTAAATGTTCAGACTTTAATGAGAATGCATGTAGTATTTTACTGTTAAGAGTGATTATTGCTATAGAATTCAGGTAAATATCTCCTATCAAGTAAATATCTCTTCTATTCATAACTTATTAAGAGTTGTTTTCATTATTTGTTTTAGAAAAATAGATTTTTAAATTACTTTTTATACTTAATATTTGTGTATATGTAGGTATTTATTTCAGAGACAAGATCTCCCTATATTGCTGAGGCTGACCTTGAGCCCCTGGGTTCAAGTGATCCTCCCCTGTCAACTTCCCTAGATAGGATTACAGGTGTGTGCCACCATGCCCAGCTTGTATTACTTTTAATACAAAGGTCTTAACACACTGCAGTTGCTAATTATTTTAAAAATAGGTTTGGCATTGCTTAATCAAGAATCAATTTCAAAAATCTTCTACAGCATGGATGAATCTTGAAGACATTATGCTTATGCTAAGTGAAATAAGACAGACACAAGAGGACAAATGTTGTATGATCCCACTTATATAAGGTCCCTAGGCTAGGGAAATTCACACAGACAAAAAAGTAGATTAAATGTTACCAGAGAGGGGCAAGGAGAGTTATTGCCTAATGGGTGTAGAGTTTCTGTTTGGGAAGATGAAAAAGTTCTGGAGGTAGATGGTGGTGATGGTTGTACGACAGTGTGAAAGTATTTGATACCACTGAATTGTACTTACAAATGGTTAAAGTAGAAAATGTTATGCTATATATGTGTTATCACAATAAAAAATGGGCTTTATATAGCAGAAGAGAGATAGAGAAATATTACGCTTTTTAAGTGTACTTCTGTATTGCTTAGCTGTGTTATAACTTATGCTCTTATAATTTTAAAAGCATAAAGATTTTTTGAAAATAAGAACATAGGGCCGGGCATAGTAGCTCACACTTGTAATCCTAGCACATTGGGAGGCTAAAGCAAGAAGATTTCTAGAGCCCAAGAGTTTGAGACCAGCCTGGACAACATAGTGAGACCTTGTCTCTACAAAAAATCCAAAAGTTAGCAAAGCATAGTGGCACAGATACTTGAGAGACTGATATTGAAGGATCTCCTGAACCCAGGAGTTTGAGGCTGTGGTGAGTCATGATTGGGCCACTGTACTCCAGCCTGGGTGACAGAATGAGACATCAACTAAAAAAAAAAAGTTTAAAAAATCTTATATTTGCATCACGAACCAACCACTGCTCATTGAACCAGATTCTAAGGTAGAAACTCTGTGGTCCAACCCCATGGCAGAGATGCTTTCACCTAGGAAACTCCACTCAATGCCTCATCTTTGCATGAAATTGAGTTTGAGATTAAGGCAAAGCCCAGGCTTTTGTGGTTTTGGAGACTCACAGGGTGATCTTATTCCTTTTTGATTATTTTGAACTTTGTTTTCACTTTTTAAAATAATGTTTAGAGGCAGTGTCTAAGGACACAGAATACACGGTGTCAGTGTGGGAGGCAAGGTGACAACATGGAGTGACTCCAGGTTTCCAGATGAGCACTCATGCTCACTGTGATGAGATGAAGACAGAAAACAGACTCAGTTGGAGGAAGGTAGTCAGTCTCCTTTGACGTGATTAGTTTGAGCATCCCACTGGAGACGGTCTGTAGGCAATTTAGGTGAAACTGAGAAGGGGATTTGGACCTGGGCTAGATCCAAGTCTCACCATATAGGCAGTAGTGAGAGTCCACAGTGTGGGAAGATGGCAGAGAAGGAGGACCCTTTTAGGAAGGTGTGGAGGTCTGGGAGTCAGAAACATGCATGGGTTGGGGAGAAAGGGATGTCAGGGGAGGAGGAATGTGTGGTTTCAGACACCATGGGGGAAGAGCATCACTGGATTAAGGCGCCAACCTCATGTTGCATCCTGAAGAAACATCAGGAACAATAGTAACTGGGGAGGGACCTTGGACTTGATCATGAGGAAGGCCTTGTTGGCCTTAACTTGAGAGATTTCAGAGAAAGAAGTGAGAGCTGAGGGAACCTTGCCATATTCTCAGCATGTGAAACAGTTCCTGGTACAGATAGGATGGATGGATGGACAGACGGATAGAGTGGATGAACGACTGCACAGATGACAGAGGAACAGAGAGATGAGTAAACAGATAGATAGAATGATGACAGCATATGAGCAGACAGATGAATAGGTGGTCAAACGGATGGGTAAGTGGATGCACAGATGGATGATGGAAGGATGAATGGATGGATGGATGGATGATGGATGGGTGAATGGGTGAATGGGTGGATGGATGGATGGATGGATGGATGGATAGATGGATGGACAAATAGATGAATAGATGGACAGATGGCTAAACAAATGGATAGATGAACAGTTGGAAAGAGCAAACTGAGAGATCAGAGAAGACTTCATGAACAAAGTGGAACTGAGTGGCATCTCCATGGATAGAAATGACAGCAGAAGATTTTCCACTTGAGTCAGGAATGGCCCAGTGTCCTTGGCCCAAGTAGGAAGTCAACCTGGATGGACTGTGAACACTTGTGGGGGAGAAAGACTCAGGGTTCCCTAAAATATGTCCAGAAGAGGTCTGGTTGGTCTAAGCCAGCTAAGGACTCTCTGCCACACAAAACAGCCACCCAAGAAGACCTCAAGTCCATGAGTGGCACATGCCTTAGGCAGAAGACAGACTCCTCTGGGGGGCTGGCCTCTTGCCCTGTGCCTAGGTTGCAGCCTCACCCTCTACATCCCTTTGCCCATCACACCCAGCAGGTACCCACTCCAGCCCAGCCCCCAGGGGGCAGGCCCTAGGTGCTGGCTTCACGGGATTTGGTCTGAGCCTCACTCACAGTGGCATGTATTCGGTGCCGGGACTCAACTCACCGTCCTAGGTAAGTTGCTCTCACAATCTTCCCCTAACTGCCCACCCTCTGCTCTCCCTAGAAAGTTCATTTTTCTCTCTGCGACTTTCCCTCTACCCTCCCAGCCTGAAGCTCTGACCCCTTACCTTTCTCCACGGGGTCTGGGAAAGGCTGGCTGGTCTTGATGTCACTGGCAGGAAGGTCAGGAACAGCCAGATGTGGCCTGATTCAGAGCTGGGTTGGGTTTTGCAAGGGACAGAGGTTCCTTCCCCTCTTCCAGGGCAGATGCTTGAGTGGGGGGTAGAGGCTGGCTCTTTGAAGGGCATGTCTATGATGTTAGAGACAATCTCCAGGACCCTGGGGTCAGGGATAAGGGCTGGATGTCTCCAGACTGGGAAGGCAACACGGGGCCAGGCCACCCTGAAGGGAGACCAATGGAGGGTACAGAGAGGGCTCTGGGTCTAAGCTGCAGCTTTCTGGTCTTTGCTGGGCCATGAGGACAGGGGAACACAGAGGGACAGAGAAAGGCGATCACAGCCCAGCCCTCTCATGATAGTCATCAGAAAGGAGAGGGTCCCATTGGGGAGAGACTCATCTGTCCCTGGAGACTCTTCACCTCTGAAACTCAATGTCTCCCTGTCCCCAGGGTAGCCTCCTACATTTCCCAAAGTGAAAGTTAGACTCAGGAGTTGACAAAATGGGAGTGAGTGGGGGTGCAGAGAACCCCGTGGCTGCTGGGGAGGATCAGGAGTCAGAGCTGCTGGGGTGGTATGGGGGCTGCTGTGTTCTATAGTCTGGAAGAGCAACCCAAGAACACGGCCAAGGAAAAGCGTCCTGTGGTCACGGCTGGTGAGGACAGGGGAGGTGGACAGAGCCTTAGAGGGCCCCCTAGAGCTTGTCTGGGTGGATCCCACCCTCATGAGCCTGGTGCCCAAGGGGATGGGACGTTCCAGGCACTGGTCACAGGCCCAGGGCCTCCCCATATACCACCAGGACCATTCTGCAGGACCTCCACTTCACAGAGGAGGCTCCAGGGACTGAAGAATGAAGTAGGGATGCCTAGGGCTGGTGCTGAAAGATCCAGAGGTGAAGGCCAGATTCCCAACTCAGACTCCAGATTTTAAAGGACCCACAGGGACTAGGCGTGGTGACTCATACCTATAATCCCAGCACTTTGAGAGACTGAGGTGAGAGGATTGCCTGAGCCCAGGGATTCGAGATCAGCCTGGGCAACCTGGTGAGACCTCGTCTCTACAACAAATCAAAAAATTAGCTGGGTATGGTGGTGTGCACCTGTGGTTCCAGCTACTTGGAAGGCTGAGGTGTAAGGATTACCTGAGCCCAGAAGTCTGAGGCTACAGTGGCCATGAGCATTGCATTGCACTCCAGCCTGGATGACAGAGTAGGCTCTGACTCAAAAAATACAATACAATACAATACAATACAATACAATACAATACAATACAATAAAATAAAAAAGACCCACAGGTTCATACCTACAGCACAGCAACAGACCAATATACTAAGACAGCAGGGTTTGCAGCAGAGAAAGAGTTGCATGATAGCAGGACGCCAAGTGAAGAAATGGGAGAATACCCTCAAATCCATCTCCCTGAGGAGTTCTGGGCTGGGTTTTTTTTTTGAGTTGGTGTCTCACTCTGTCGCCCAGACTGTCGTCTGCTCCTGGTCACTGCAGCCTCGACCTGCTGGGCTCCGGCGATCCTTCTGCCTCAGCCTTCC